>NC_087237.1:1755436-1911731 GCF_034640455.1 Diachasmimorpha longicaudata
ATCAAGGTGCAGTGATACACAATCGGCAGACGGCCACACGTTGTGAATTTTTTGTGTAACGCAATTACGGTGATAAAATGGCAGATCCCGCAGTGTTGGACAATTTCGACAATTTGACGGTTGAGGAGTTGAGGTGCAAACTCCAAGTGCTGGGTTTATCAACCAAAGGTGCGAAAGCTGTTTTGTTGGAGCGGTTGAGACGAGTTGGGTCACAACGGGATGTTCCCCAGGACGACGACGTGGAAGAAGAGGACGAATATGAAGACAATCTAGAATCCTTGAGTGTGGGCGAACTCAAATCTAGATTACGTGAACTTCAATTAAGGGTGACTGGAAAGAAAGCTGCACTGATAGAACGAATACGGTCAGCAGGGTCGACGGACAAAATCATCACACCTGTGAAAGACAACATGCAAGGTGAAACCTCACGGACGAGAGAAGGGGACGTTTTGGATCAACTCAGGACGAAAGAGTTGAAATCTCGTCTCCAAGGGCTTGGGCTGGAAACCACGGGCAAAAAGGCGGATTTGCTCGCAAGGTTGAAAGGCCCGCTGATCAAGTCTGTTGAAGCCGATTCAGCCAGCAGTGATGGTGATTCGACGAGTGACAGTGACGATGAAGATGAGGTGCACAATGGTGGTCGTCAACGACGAGTGTACCGTCAACGTGGTCCAGTGATGAACAGTGATGTGTCCCGTTATCCGCGCTCTATGCTGACATTTAAGGATGTCGAAGACGCACTCGAGAGATTCAGCGGTGACGGAAGTCAGAACATTTGGCGTTGGTTCTGCACGTTCGAGGAGACCGCGGAAATGTGTTCCTGGTCTGAGGCACATAAAGTGATCTATCTGAAGAAGCTGTTAGACGGACCCGCAAAATTATTTGCAAATTACGAATGCCATGCCAAGGAGTGGTGGAAGTTAAAGAAGCGGCTTATCAAGGAATTCTCCAACACGGTGAACAGCAAACAGGTGCATGAGCAGCTCAGTAACGTGAGGAAGAAAGGTGATGAGTCGTATGAGGCTTACGTTTACCGAGTTTTAGAGATGGCCAGCCACGGTGAAATCGAATTGGATGCAAAGTTGCAATACATCATCGATGGAATCCAGGATGAGGAAATTAATAAGTTAATTTTATACGGTGCGACGACGGTGAAAGAATTGCGGAAAAAATTGAAGCAATACGAAACCCAGAAGAAAAATGCGAAAGCAAAAGTGAGTGCCCAGTTAACCCAAAGGAATGATAAGACGGACAGGATGAAAAAGACGAATCAGGTACGAGATGTTGAGAAAAATAAGGCACACTGTTTTAATTGTGGCAGTACGACGCACTATAGCGATAGTTGTCCGGATAAAGCCAAGGGGCCTCGATGCTTCAATTGCAACGAGTTTGGACATGTGTCTACCCAGTGTCCGAGAGAGAAAAAACATTTCAGGAGTCAAGCAGGTAGAGAGGAAAGGGAAGAGAAGCCCCGCTGCGATGCGCTGAACGCCAAGGACAAAAAAACTTACAAGCAGGTCCAAATTTTGGATAAAGAGGTAACAGCTGTATTGGATTCAGGGAGCGACCTACATCTGGTGCGGTCAAGTTGTTACGTGAGGCTGGGAGCTCCGCAACTTGACCAGAAGACGATCTTTTTTGACGGTGTCGGAGCTTTGAATCGACGTACACTTGGACGTTTTAAGGCGGATATTGTGATCGACGACCTGAAGTTCAGGTTCGATTTTGATGTTGTTCCGGATAATTTTCTGGGGAGTGATTTGTTAATTGGTGCCGAATTATCTGACTATGCTGAAGTGCGAGTGAAACACAGACAAGCTGTTTTGAAAAGAATTGACTCTGAGGAAGATTTAATTAAAGCCGATGACCCTGGACGGAATGAAGTGTTAAATATAAGTGTGTGTGAAGACAATATTAGTGATTATGACATTTCGATCCAACATGTGACTGATCCGAATAGTAAGAGTGAGTTACGCGACATAGTGGGGAGTGACACGCCGATCAAAACCAAGGATACGGGTGTAAAAATGAATATAGTGATACAGGAGGAATCACCAGTTTTGCAAAATCCACGACGACTCTCAGCTGACCAGCAATTAAGACGATTGATTGAGGAGGAAGCGAGGCAGAACATCCTGAAGGTCCAGGAAGAGAATAGGACTTTAAACCGGAGAAGGAAACCGGCTAAGAGGTACGCGGTTGGCGATTTAGTCGCCATTCGGAGGAGACAGTTTAGAAGGGGCCTTAAGTTGCATCCTAAGTTTTTCGGCCCATACAAAGTAGTGACAGTGATGAGGAACAATCGTTACCTGGTAGAGAAGGTTGGAGACCACGAGGGTCCCAATCGCACGAGCACAGCGGCCGATTTTATGAAGCCTTGGGCTAAGGCTTCTGGACATTATGACGAATGGTTCAGTGATGATGAGGTTGACTTGGATGGAGATATCCATCCAGTCTAACCTGGTATCGAGGCCGATACCTGTGCAGGATGGCAGAGTGTGGAATGTGTGAAATAAATAAAGAATGAATGAGTGAGTGCTTTGTTATATTAGATGTTTGTGCACGTGTGGAAGAATATGACTCTAGTGGACGTTAAGATTTGTTTAGATGCTAAGACTTTAATGTATTTTATGGGTTTGTTTAATATAAGAGATGTAAGGAAAAGGAGACGTGTGTCTCGAACATGAAAGATTTATGTTAGTTGTGTTTTAAGTTTTGAGGATTTGTTCTATGGCATAATGGTGAGTGTTGTCCGGCCATGTGGGGTCGCTCATGGGACAGACCCTGCATTGTTGAAGGACTCAGGGAGGAAAACTTATGATGAAAAAACGGAGGAAAAGGCAGTGCATTTTCGGGTGTGAGCTGCGGTATGAATTTAGTGTTCAGTTTATGTTGTGACCTGACCGCGGACGCGTGAGGATACTTTTCATCCTCCTAGAGTAATTTGCTTGTATTTAACTTTTTACAATATTCTGTAACCTTCGTAAAATAAATTAATCATTTATCCTTTAATTTGATATTGATCCTACATGTGTGTGCGATAACGCGTGATCGATTTCCGGGGAGTTATTTATTTGATTTTTTTTTATTATTGTATCGAGATTATTTTCTTTATTTTTTTTATTTATTAAACATTGTGATCCCCGATCATTTTGACAATTGCGTGGTTTTTTTTTGTTTAAAAGTCCCAGTTGCATCCCCCTTTCAGCTTTTGATTAAGTGAATCTCAACGGACCGAGCTGCCGGAGTTGTTCAAGCTGAGAGCGGAGGAGTATTTTTTGTACGGTGGTCATTCCGTTTTAATGACCTGGCGCTTAACGGATTTTGCTGATTTGGTGGAGGGGTGTTCCGGTGCCAGAGGGCGGGCGGATGGACGAAGGGTTCCGCGAGCCTTCGAAAATACGTCACAAGTTATATGAAAATTGGAAATGTACTTTCAACTAGAACAATTAAAGTGAAATAATTGTTCAAGTGTTTGTGAAATTTTCTCCTGATTATTTTTTTCATTCCAATTTCAACCAATTAAATGGTGGCATTTCCCGTCACGTGGTACAAGTAAGAGGGTTTTACTTGGGATATTTTTCGGATAGTTCCCTGTTTGTTGCTAAGCACTGAAAATGTCCGATAAACAATTTGTACGCGTTTCAAACCCCAAAACTGTCATTACAAAAAATCAAGTTCAAAGACTTTATCTCGACATGAGCGGATTTGGAGGAGAATCCTTGGAGATTATTGATCAAAAAATTCGAAATAATGTTCCTAATAATACAATGAAGACAAAATCCACAATTTGGAAACAATTCTCTGCATTTTGTGCAGACAGAAAATATACGCTGGAGAAGCCACAACTACGAGTGAAAAACCATACTATATGACGTGAAATGCCACACATTTAATTGTTTGAAATTGGAATGAAAAAAATAATCCAGCCAAATACCCCTCGACCTTCAAAATTAATCGGATATTTCCCGAGAGTTTCGTTGCGTAGCAACGAGAGGGATAAGTTTTTCTGCGAAACTTATCGCGATTAGTGCTACGCAGGGAAACTGGAGGGAAATATCCGATAATTTTCAAGGTCTTGGGGTATTACTACTGAAAATCCTTTCGGAATGATCCCACACATCTAACATTGCGGATTATGCATTCGTCTCAATGCTGCAGGATGTAGGGTCGAAACGGTGGAAGGACGCGATTGCGTTTTATTTTTCTGCTGGAACGACACTAACGAAACGGTTAAGAGAAATAATAATAATTTCTTTTCCTTTGGAGTTACGTCCTATGTTTTACACCTCCTCCTTCTACTCCTCTCTAAAAATAGGTAATAGACTCTGAATAACGTTCCAAACTTACTACTGATGTTCTAATATTCTGCTAGTACAAATATTGTCACGACGTAAGTATGTGCGAGCTTTTTGTGGCGCTACCAGGCATTTGAGTAGTACACTATTTACTTATTTAATTATGCATTTGTTTGGTCTCATTTTGTACCTCATACTTTCTCCGCTAGCTCTTCGTCTCTCTTATCCCTATTTGTACAGATCCTCTCTCTCCACGTCCCCTTGAGTATTTATAATTATTCAGTCTATTCACTGAGTTGCCATCAGCTCCTCTCGTCGCTGTCTCGTCTCTTCTTCTTTCTGCTTCAGAATCCTTTCTATTTCCAGTAGGCTCATGCACCATGCCCTCAGCAACCCTCTTAGCATTTTCACTAGTGTCTTTGGCCCCCTTTCGCCTTCGTCCCTTTCCAGCCAGCTTCTCAATCATTCGCGACTGTTCTCCGTCATCTCTTCTTGCATTCTTTCACAGCTCACAACGTGTTCCATCGATTGTGTTTCTCTTCTGCAGCCTCTGCAAAATTGATCCACGAATACCTTTTTCCTCTCTCTTGAGACATTCCCATATCTCCATCTCACCCACCCAATTTTCTGCCATAATTGCAGCTTCCTGTCCTTCCAGTCGTCTTGTAGCCTCGTGTCCTCCGCGATCTCTCCAGAGTAATTGCACTAGCTCGACCGCTTTACGTTCTCCCAATCTGTCTGTGTGTCCTGCTGCTCCCAGATTTTCGTTACTTCCTTCATTCTTTCCGTCAGGCTTTCTTTTTCCTGAGTCGTTTTCAGTATTTACATCCAACTTCCGTCTCCTGCTCCGTTGAATGCTTCCATCACCATTTTACGCTACGCTAAGGGATTTCCGTTCTTTATTCCCTTTAGCTTCTCCTTCATGCACTTCGTCGTCAGCGGCTCATCCTTCATTTCATTGAATGTCATCAGGTAATTGATTGTCCGTCGTTTGGAGTCCATTTCTATGCTTCTCTTCCCTGCTGCTAGCTTCCATACGTAACTTGGTGTGTTTTTCGCAATTCCATATGTCCCTTGTGGCGTCTCCCGGTGCTCTCATCTCCTCCATCTTCATATATCCATTCCGTCTAATGCCGCCGTTTTTATTGTCTCCATGTGGTACAGTTGTCGGTGCGGGTCTCCCACCTTCGCTCTCCTCGTCTCCCCCATACCTTGTTCAATAGCTGGGTCACCTTGCCTGCCAATTTCCTCCTATGTGTGAACCTGATTGCTCGTTATGAACCATACCTCCAGATATTTAAAGTTGTTTACGACCTCAATTTTCTCCTCTGTACGTCCACTCTCCTCCGTGCTTCCTTCTTCCTCCGTTTCTGAACACCATTATTGTTGTTTTTTCTACACTGAGCTCCATTTTATTCTCATTCAACCACTTCTTTGTCGTCCTTAGCCTTTTTTGTAGCTCCTGCCCATTTTCTGTCAGCAGCGCCGCATCATTCGCGTATAGTATGGCGAATGATTCGTTCCCTTCGCCCTGCCCTATCACTGACCTTCCTCTTCCCTCCGTTCCTGAATACAGTTATTTTTGTTTTCTCAGCACTCACCTCCATCTCGTTTCTGGCCGCCCATCTCTCTAGTGTTTTCAGCATCCTGTCTAGTTCTGCTCCTTCTTCCGCTCATATTGCCGCATCATCTACATACATCAGTGCATCGACTTTCACTCCTGCCCCCGGTCCTATTAGCGTGTGTCCTTCTCTTTTCTCCTCTAAGGTTTCCATCAAAGCCTGTATAAATATGTTGAACAGGATTGGGCTTAGAGGATTGCGCTTACCCCGACAATATAGCCCCCGTTGTCAAGTTGCCTCGAGAACAGTCACCGTAAAATTACCCCAAAGAATGAATTGGACCAGCCCCTGAGTTAATAAGAAATTGAGAAAGTGTTGGAAGGATTGGAGAAATAGAATATAAAGTTGAGGAGTTGTAAGTGAAAAGGTTCAAGAGTCTGGAAAGGAGAAGTTGAGCAGAATTACAAAGGAGAAGAAGGAGAGCCGAAAGAGTAAGAAGGAAGAGGAGATAATTGGTGGAGAAGGAGGAATTGCTCAAGAATTGAGAAGCTGTCGACATCGGCCAATAATTATCTTGCTGCCCCGTGAAGACGACCTGGAGATTGGAAGAACCCCGGAGACTGTGAGTGCCCCCTTATGTTCTCTTCCCGCCCCCAAATTTACCATATACTTCTCTGTTCCCTTACAATAACCTCCCCCCAACGGTAAGCCTTCCTTTGCATTATAATTAAATTCCCCCTGATTATTTGTATTCCCCCCCTCAGCTTTTTCAGATTACATATAAAACCGATCGTTCCCCTAACCTCTTCCCTCAATTTGAAATCATATTAGAAGCTCCCCTTATATAAATTATACAGGGTGTCCCAAAACTGAACGTCCACACTTTAAACTTAAGTTGGGGGTGAAATTCTGGATCGAAAAGCCCTTAGCGACTGTTTGATCAGACGCACCCTCTTCAACTTATTCAGGGTTGAAGTTGGACGAATCAGGGGCGTTCATTTTTTTTCATTTCCCTCCCCTTCCTCTTACCCTCCGCCGGCAGTCATCTTTTTCTGCCGCCGCAGGGAAGTAGTACCGCATTTGTGGGGACACCACCACACTCGCACGTTTTTCTCACCGTCGTGCGACCGGTTATCCCACGCCCCTGATTCGTCCAACTTCAACCCTCAATAAGTTGAAAAGGGTGCGTCTGATCAAAAAGTCGCTCAGGACTTTTCGATCCAGAATTTCACCCCCAACTTAAGTTTAAAGTTTGGACGTTCAGTTTTGGGACACCCTTTATAGATTCCTGCATGTGTCGCAGGCTAGTTAGCCTTACCCCTTCCCTCGGAATTCATTTAAAAAGGCCTGAAAAGATTGTTGAACAGAATTATAAAAAGAAGTAGTGATCGTTATTAAATTTATTAATAATCTTAAAAGTCCACCCGAGTTATTATTCGTTGCTCTATTTTTCTGATAATTTTCGCAGGCCTCCCCTTTCAATATAAATAAATTGAAAGGGAAAATTTCCCCATTATTGGTGACTCAGCCGAGAGGAATTAATTGTTACAAAATTCCTCGAGGCTAAAGTCACAACTTATACTACGCAAATGGTAAATTCACTGTCCACTCACATAATCAACTTTGTTAGCTTAATATTTAGGAAAATATATGGGCCTAATAACGAGCTACCATACATATTTCTCCTGTTACCATTATTTCCTGGCAGAAATGGTTACACTCGATCTGTTGCGTTGGTAGCGCAACCCAAATCATCTGTTGTGGCATCTATATGTAGATTGGCAATAGTGTCTTACTTTGATGGCGTCCCTACGAAAATCGCTGTTATTGCTGATTTGCGCGGCGAAATTTTATGATTAGATAGTTCTTGTATTTTCAGTAAATATTAACTTTCAAGAGACTACTTATATTACTCCTTTTCATTGGGCTTTCAAAAAAATTATAAACTATTATTTCATGAAAATGGTGGGACCGATGTAATAATAGATTAGAACCTCCGCCGCTCAAACTAATACGAATTTAAAGACAATATTCCAGGGGGAGGGGGGAATTATTTGATACGGTTTCCTATTGATAGGTAAAAGTTAAGAATTATTATGCATTAATAGACAAAATAGCGACATCTAACGAAAATTCAGAAGACTTGATCCTTTTAAAAAAATCGATTGTTAGTCAATGGGATATCGTTAGGCAGTCAATGATCGATCGCCATTCCATTGCTAGTCGAGCTTCATTCGACCAATTGGACAGAAATCGGCAGTACATGATTGGATGCACAACTCCATCCCGTTATCGAGTGATCCGTCAGGAGACTCATGTAATTGAAATAACAACAGAAGTAACACAAGCAGTTAATCGACCCTATTTAACAGAGATATGTGGGCTGTTACTTCAGACCCATTCGTTTTTTGTCTAATTTTTTAAAACCTTATATTTCTACCAATTTCATTAGTAGCAAGCCCCCCCATGGATCCATAGTCATTCCATGCAACATCAACATAAGTTCATTTATAATTGATTAATCCCCCAGAAAATCTAATACACGTATCAATATATGCTATGACGAGCCAGACTTTGCGCCCCTCCCCCGCGCCCTAAAAAAATGCGTCCCTGCGTGGGAAGCTAGGTTTTTTCCCGCTTCCGTTTGAACCCACATTCCGGAATTCATTGCTCCCCCTTCTCCTTAATCCTTTACCACAGCACTCAAAGTGCGATATTACCACCACCACCCCCCCCCCCCCCCCGGATATTCAGAGCAGAGGAACTCACGTGCCGTTTCGTCGATTGACGATTGGATCACGGAGCCCCCCCCCCCCTCAAGAGGATCGCTGAGGACGTCGGCACGAGTGCGTCTGACGACATTACGCATTGGACCAGCCCCAGAAAGCGTGTGAAAAAGAAAGCAGTGGAAAGATTATTCAAGTTCAGAGAAAAGAGAGTAGTAGAAAAGTATTAAGACGAGTTTGAAGAGTGAGAGAGTTAAAGGGAGAGCAGTTGCAGAAACGTTGAAGAAATAGAAGAGGAGTATTTGGGAAAAAGGAAAAAGTGTGGCGGACAAGGAGAGAGTTGGTGAAACCCCAGGAGACGACGAGCTGCGGACATCGGCTATCTCACAATCTTCATCCCGTGCTACCCCGTGAAGACCATCCGGAAGTCGGAGGATCCCCCCCCCCCCTGACACTGTAAGTGCCCCCCTTCTATTTTCTTCCCGCCCCAAAAATTATTGAACATTACCCCTGTGTTGTATACCCCAGTATTTTAATCTTTTCCATAGAATAATTTCATTATACTTCTTCCTATATATATATATTTTACTATGTTTTTTTGTAGGTACACTATTCAAATATTGTCCGTAGTTTAATAACCTCCGAACCGTCCATCGTGGGTCTCACCCCAATAAACCCATTTCAGCAGTTCCTAATGTATTTCCCCATATTAAGAGGATCCTAGAAAACCTTCCCTAATTAAAAGAACCCTAGAGTACATCCCCTAATAAGATAATCCCAGGGAAAAACCCCACATTGAGAATCGTCCTAGCGAACCTTTTCCTCCACAACCAAATACTATCTCCCCTCCACTTTTCCTAATTCCCTCAGGTGAATAAAACTGAGGAGTTCCTTTAAGTTAAGTTAGTTCTAATTTTCGGATTGTAGCCGAATACTTCGGAAACGACGTTACATTCAGAGTAACACGTACATTTAGTTCCGTGAATAAATATCAGTTTTTACCCTTAAAATCTGTGTACGTAATTTATTCTACGGGAATCCAACACCTGAATATGCCTGAATATAACCTCCCCCCAACGGTAAGCCTTTCCTGTATAATTGACTCCCCCTGATTATTTGTATCGCCCCCCTTTTTTTAGTTCTTTTTTAGTAAATTTCAGTTCGTTGTTCCCCTAACTTCTTCCCAGATATTTTTTACATAAAATTAGAATCTTCCCTTTTTTATATTATATGGAATCAAGCGTGTATCGCAGGCTGGTTGGCTTTACCCTCCTCCCTCGAAACTCTTTAAAAGAGGCCTAAAGATTTTTGTGTTAAAGAGAAAATTATAAAAGAAACATTGATTTTGATTAAACTATCAGTTATATTTAACTTTCAACAGAGTTTGTATATTTTATCCCAATTTAAAGCAATCCATTTCACAGGCCTTCCCTTTCAATATTTTGATGTTGAAAGGGAATATTCTTCCACTATTGGTGATTCTGCCGAGAGGAATTAATTGTTAGCCAATTCCTCAAGGCCAAGGTCAGAACTGGCGCCCAACGTGGGGCTAACCGCCGTATACGGCACACGCGGTTGTGTTTACATTTTTTTCCCCCTATTCTAAAAATAGAACAGAGGCTTATTGTTGGGTGGAATAAAAACAGCATTCCACGCCCGAAATTCCTTGTAAGAAGCAATCCTCTGATTCTCGAGGAATTTATCCTCGAAACAAAGAATAGCGGGGCCGAAATATTAATAGAAGTTATTAGTTAGTTTTGTTATTTCTTTTCTTTTTATAAATTAATACGTTTCCATATTAATTATACTTGAAAGGAACCTACATAGTCCCCCTGGGAGAGCAACTCCCCCTAATGGATCGGCCGAGCCAGGCTTGGAAGGAGATAGAGTGGATGCTGAGGGTAGCTCGTCAGAAGATGGAGATCGAGGAATGGTACTGGAAGAGGCAAGTCAACAACACCACCACAACAGAGCCTCAGCCGACCCCGAGTTCGTCTCTACACCCTCTGAGCCTCAGAGTATCGACCTCGCCAATCCACGACGAGGTAGACCCCCTCGACACCCCCCTCCCTCCCATGACAACCACCTTGACCGCCTCATCAGACGACGAGGACGACCCTCTAAAGATCCCCCTACTCCCCTCGACGACCCCCTCGATCACTTCCCAATCACCTCTAGACTCAAAGCCAGAGATTGAACCCATCCCTCCTGAGTCCAACTCCCCCTCCCCTTGGTCCCCCTCTCCCAAAACCTCCCTGTTTTCCCTAACCCTGCAACAAAAACACATCCCCCTCACATCGCAGCCCCAGGACCAAGATCCCCCTCCAACAGTTCCCTCCTCTTATATCACCCCCCGCCCTACCCCTAGTCCCAGCCACTCTATCCCACCCCTCATGAGCCTCTACATCCCTCGACCCACATCTCTCCCCTACAACCCTAACTCCGCTCCCAAGGTCATTCGTCGCCCCTCTGGTGGTCCTCGCACCTCTGCCATCCCAACTTACTCCCCCCTCCTCTTCAGCGGTTGTCGGAAGTGCAACGGGAACCACCTGGCTAAGGATTGCCCGGTGGAGAAACGTCGTTGTTTCTTCTGCGGTCGCTGGGGAGCGGATGTACGTACCTGCCCCAACTGCCGACGACTTCCCTAAACAGGACGACCCCTCACCCCGCTTCCAATACAAGACTGATTCTCCACTGACCCCAGTGCCTTTCAGTGTTTTCGTTTTTTTTTCTACCCCGCGAGGTCGAATAAAGGGCTAAATGCACCACCCTCGCGGAGGAACTGATTTCGTTTTTTTTTCAATTTGCATTTATCTTTATGTATTATTATTTGTCATTATCGCCAAAGAAAATGTTTTTTTTGTTTATTTATCGCCCTTCGAGGTTATAATATTGCTCAAATAAAAAGCAGAGTTTCGGGCAAAGATGCTGGTTATGTAATTTAATGTCCCGTTGTAAATTGTGATAAACTGAAAATTTGGAAAAGGAAGAATATTAGAGGTTCCCCCCCTGATACTGTGAGTGCCCTCCATTTATTTTCTTCCTGTTCCAAAAATTAATAAACATTACCCCTGAATATCCCTGAATATAACCTCCCCCCAACGGTAAGCCTTTCCTGTATAATTGACTCCCCCTGATTATTTGTATCGCCCCCCTTTTTTTAGTTCTTTTTTAGTAAATTTCAGTTCGTTGTTCCCCTAACTTCTTCCCAGATATTTTTTACATAAAATTAGAATCTTCCCTTTTTCTTATTGTATGGAATCAAGCGTGTGTCGCAGGCTGGTTGGCTTTACCCCCCTCCCCCGAAACACTTTAAAAGAGGCCTAAAGATTTTTGTGTTAAAGAGAAAATTATAAAAGGAACATTGATTTTGATTAAACTATCAGTTATATTTGAATTTCAACAGAGTTTGTATTTTTGATCCCCATTTAAAGTAATCCATTTCACAGGCCTTCCTTTTCAATATTTTGATGTTGAAAGGGAATATTCTTCCACTATTGGTGATTCAGCCGAGAGGAATTAATTGTTAGCCAATTTCTCAAGGCCAAGATCACAATACATTCTAAATTTTACCAACATGTAAAAAAATAGAAATTGGCCCACTAATCTTCGAGATATGATACATACTTAACTTTCATAAAAAATTGATTATCTCTGGAAGTACGGGGCCGATTGAGCCCATCTAAGAGAGGAATCGTCCTGATCATAAACTGTAGATCTTGTCAAAATTTCATGTCGATATCTCCATTTTTGCCACAGCTAAAGAACGTATAATGATTTTTTGAAAAAACAAAAATAACATTGGAAATATTTCGAAATCTTTGTAGGAACGCCTGCATAAATTTGAATTGATCTCAATAGAGGTCATGGTGATAAAAATTCTGAAAGAAAAAAGCAAATGAAAAATGTCCATTAGTTCTAGAGATATTGAAAAAAAAACTTTTTAAAGAAAATGAATTCTTTCTGAAGAACTTTTGGACCGGTCCAGCTGATCTTGGGGCTTACCCTATATAGGGCACGGCGAAATGTGCGGTTTATATAATGGGTTGAAATTATGCAGAACAATGGTCTTTTCCTGTAAAATGTTTGGCAAATTGAGATGAACCAGTCAGAGATTGGGAAGCGTATCTGGAAGCAAGCAAAAAGGCACCTTCGCCAAGTGATTGGATGAAAAATGTTGATGAGGTATACTTAATATCAAGACGCAATTATTATAACGGAAGGTGCAATTGTGTATACTATTTTACCATGAGCAAGTTCGAAAGTTAAATACTTAAAATACCTACATCATCAAAACTTAAAAACCAGTTGTCCAAATGCAACATGTCATATTATTCATTTAAAAACTGAAATTTTTGCACTTTAATTTTAATTCTTGTCGAATTTTTTTTTACCCCCATTTTTCGGAGTGCATCTGTTGAACAAATGATCGAGATTTGTTTTCAATAGTCATGTAAAGTGGACTTTCCAAAGGCTCAATTACTTTCTGTTCCGTCGTGGAATATTTCTTCGTGAGATTTCTTCTTAATTACTTATCCGTTTCCCAGTATTCCCCCAATTTCGCATCCAGAAAATAGGTCTAGTTTATTATCGGCAATTTAAATATTGCCTTGAAAAAAAGTAGAGGAATTGTGGCATTTGAAACTGATTGCCTAAGGACTGCCTAAGGAGTATAAGGTTACAGAGATGCTCCCATTGGAATCTATTAGTATTCCATAGGAAGTGTGTCCTTCTAAAACTTCTTAGAGTCCCTCGAGCGTGCATATAACATCACCATAACGAATGACGATATCCCCATTAAAATCTATTATTCTTCCAGCTGTTTTTTTATTGGTTTGTTTTTCATATGTAGTTATGGAATCGTTAGCCTCAATTAACCATATCTCTATGAAAAGACTGGAAGTCGAGAGTTCGCTCTCGTTATACTGATTATTGAATCCCTTAGAAACGTATACAATTCTGTTCATTAAATCCATCTTCTATTAGCCTTTGCTTTTTTTCCTCTAGAAAAATATCCAAAATCGGCCCAGCAGTATATAATTGCTATTGCATTCAGATTTTAGAATTCCATATCTACTTTCAAAACTCCCTAATAATGTTCAACACCAAATAACACCATTACCCACTAAGTCCTGTTACATTTTTCCTTCTTACCCTTGTTTCCGGGAGTGCATCCTTCGGAGTTACGCCTCAGATCTTATGTTTCCTTCAATTCTGTTAGCCTCCACAACACTTCCCTATTTTTAATGGAAAATGGCAAGAAGGCGGCACTAAGCTCCTCATGTTCGATTATCCTTTTTTTTATAAGTTTGAAAGTGTCATTTTTAGCAGGGTTGTTCCCAATTAGCAGTTTCACTGCTTTTCGGTTACTGCGTTCCGGCAACTTCGTACCTCCGTCCAGTTAGCCCCCCATGTATGAATTTTCCCACTTGGCCGATTTTTCTCCGATTTATAGTCGTATGCTGGTCATTGATGGTTGATAAAAAATATTTGCTGGTGATTACTTTTTCTTAAATTTAATTATAAAAATTTGTACGAAAAAAAAATCGGCTGGCTCCCCCCCCCCCCCCCCCACTATACACTTTTGAAATTTTCTCACCACCAATAGTCGGGAAATCGTTTGCTGGCTATTGCTGGTCCATAGAAATCAACTTAATAAATAATATTAATGGGTAAATAATTAATTTTCTCCCGACACTTAGGGAGATGATGGACGCTATCCCCCCCACTTGATAGTTCAAACATTTTTTCGTCATTAGTCGACAGGAAATCATTTGATGTTGATTGATCGTGTATAAATATTGATTATTTATTCAATATTAGTAGGATGTAAACAATTAACATTCTATCCACGCAGAGACCATAGGACCAAGGGTTAGGATTTCACGTGGTACGGCGTCTGATGCAAAGTCTGACAGACGGTGTTTGATAATAATTGTGAGAATAATAAGTATTTGTGATATAGGATATATTAATCAACCACAATTTTGCGTGCACCAAATAACCCCCAGAGTGCGTAACGTATTTTCCCTGTGTATAAAAAAATACACCCCAACACCCACGCCGGAATGACTTTGGATTTCATGAAACGTGGATAATTGCAGCTGTCATGCATCCGCCACTTTTCATTTTTGGAATCACTACAGTGACTTCCCGATATCGAAAGGTTAAAAAAATGCACTTTTGTGGTGGTGCCTTCCCCTTGTTTTGCCTTTTAGAATCTACTTCGTTTAACCCTTCAAGTTAAAATCAAATAAAAACTAGGGCTAGGAATTGGGATGGTTTGATGACTTTTTTTATGGCTTCTAATGCATGCACTACAATGCTGGTGATCTTACATTGTCGATAATTTCACACTTTTGATAAATTAATTGTCATCTCAGAAGCTAAATACATTCATAGCGACTGTTCTCATGAAATAAATGAATCTCTCTCGTGCAAGTGGCACTCGTCTTTAGTTTTTCCTCCCTAAAGAACAATTATGGCTTTCTCTCCAGAAACTTCTATAATGCCCGGGTAGGAACCTTCAATTACAAAAAAACCACCCTAAATGGATCCACTGATATTAATTTGGAAAAATTCGGGAAGGTGCAATTTGATGATTGAGATGCAGAGGCTGGAAAAGCTCACACAAATGCAAAAAATTAAATGTGATCCACATTGTCTTTGTAGTGAAACAGATAAAAAACTTTTATTATTTTCTGACAAACAAGTATTGTTATTACATCTTTATGAAACATTTCCCTAGGTAATCCTGGTCTAAAAATCGAAGCACCAGATGGATCGACGGCGCCTTTGCTGGCGACTTGCATGTGATCCGTCATACCTATTTCTTCGGCAACTATTATTCCAGAAAAAAAAATGATGAATTGTATCTCATTAAAAATTTAACAAGCTATATTTTTGCCGTGGATATGTGTTTCATAAAATCGATACCTCCAAAGTCGTAAGAGGAAGAGGCAACAAAGTCTTTTATTTGCTAATCGAAACTTGGAACATAAAAACTAACGATTATAAGAATATATTGTGCATCAAGGGCGGTGCCGATGCTTTTTTTTTCAAAATGCCTGCAAAGGAAACTTTATATTTTGTTGTCTGAAGAGCCGAAGGAAAGTGAGTACTTTCTACCAAAAAAACGGGAAAAGTGCTCACTTACTCCCGCTCATCGGGGAGTAATGTAGAACTTTCTATACAGCTGTGTTGAAAAAAATTTCTTTTGATTACATCTTCTGTGTGGGAGAATGAGCTGATTTTCATCCTCTGATGCCTGGATTATATAGGCCAAAATTCGTGATAACACGTTTTTTTTTCACATAATAATATGCAACTCATCTAAGAGG
Organism: Diachasmimorpha longicaudata; assembly: GCF_034640455.1. Taxonomy (NCBI): domain Eukaryota; kingdom Metazoa; phylum Arthropoda; class Insecta; order Hymenoptera; family Braconidae; genus Diachasmimorpha; species Diachasmimorpha longicaudata. The sequence continues at coordinate 1,771,363 of NC_087237.1, forward strand.
TCATATTATTTTCCTTCTTTCTTCTTCGATGGAAATAACCCCTTGTTTTTTATTTTTGTTGCTGCTCTGGTCATTCTGGTAACCACTCCAGTTTCTGGTGGTATGAATTTCTCATGTAATGCACGATAGAACATTTGGGCATCAGTTGAGTTTCCTATGATTTTCGTTAATTCCTCCTGAAAAAAAAAATTATCAAAATCAATCAATGCTGTCTTTTTTATTTGGAATCAGGATAAGAGCCTACCCACCATGATTCTATAGATTGAAATTATCTCTAATCCCTAATATTGCAAATGAGTTATTAGAAATAATAATTCTGTAAGTAATTTCAACAATTTCTTTTCTTTATTATTTAACTTAAATGATTGTGCTCGGAAGACACATCCACTCTGTACCGATTCCTTAGAGAAACTAACTGGATTTACAAAGGGAAACAACACCCTGGACCTTTTAGTCACATGCTCTCAAAATTTATATACTACACATATATAAATTATATAATTTTTATAAAAAAATCCAATTCCTAGCTATCCTTCATTACGTTCTAGGTAAATATGGTAATCATATGGATTATGGAAATAAAACAAGATAAACGAAAAATTCAAGACCAAACTACTAAAATCCAGTACTGAACGTTTTCTCAAGTAACATTAATTCCTTGTTTTGACAGCTGAGATGGAAATGTTTATTATAATACAACAGAGAAAACAATAATAACAATAAAATTACCAATTCATTGCTAGTTAGAAACGAATGAACTAGAGTCTGATTCCTAGGTGTTGGCCTGGCAGTACAACATCCAGCAAACTATATATAAAAAGGGCTTGATGGGGGGGGGTGTGTGAATACAGACAAGTGTGGTTTCACAGTGGATATTGAAGATATTAGTCATTCATTTTCCAAATCTCATTGCGCAGAAGTATCAAATATACTGAATGAACTTTTGTTTGCATTGCCAGATTTAATTACTGAAACTAACTAAATATTATAAATACCCACGTACCTCGGAAAGTGTGATGAGATGATCTAAAGAAACTCCATTATTTAAGATGACACGTAAATTCCTAGAATAAATTCCAGGTAATTTTGCGATGAAATCTTGGATTTTAATATTGAATCGTTCCCTCATATAGTTTTTTTCTTCAACATCTGCCTCTGCTCCAATTTGTCTAGCAATATGAGCATCCGGTTGTGCTCTACCTTCTTTTAATTCTTGGAATAGTTGTGCTGTTGCTGGAGGGTTAGGCGACCACACAAGTTTCAATTTTGGAAAATATAATGTGAGTAGTTGAAGTTTTGCTGTTATCTCAACACTTTGTACATCTTTAGTCATATAATAATTCCCCTGAAAATATAATATACAGAATTAAAATTTCATAAAATTTAGTTCTTAGAGGCGAGATGATTCCCAAGTTGAGCGTAGTACCCTCGGTAAAAAAATTTTACTACCCTGAATACCCCCACTGCACGCAGTTATAAAAATGCAACCGGAGAAAAAGATACAGTCACTTGAGTGTATCCCGGTAACAGGGATAAATTACTGATCCCTTTGAGTTTAGGTATAACATAATATAGTGCTGATACAAATTCCTTATCTACACTATATTATAGTTATTTCATTGATTTTTTTACTTGATTTTTCATTTAACTTTGTATTATGAAAATTAAAAGATGAAATGAGGGTTGATGGGCGAGCTATCAAACTCCACATTGAACAACGCCAGTTTCATCGCTTAATATTAATTGGGAGAGGAGAAACTAATTTTTTACTCGTCAAACCATTTTGTTCTATTCCCTGCAGTGACTTTGTCACGTTGTTAATTTTTTTACTTTAAATATCAGGGGTCAAAACGCGGATCAATAGGGATTTACTTTAGTCTATCCTCTTTGATATCGACGAAAAGTTGATGATTAATTATTCAATGTAAATTGGAATACCTACCTCCAAACAAAACGATTTATTCTGATCGAATTCAATCAACAGCATAGGTTTAGCATAGTATCGACTCATTGATACAGCCTGATGATACAATCTTCCAGAATTCAGGGACATAATGAGATCCGATATGCTCTTTCGCTCCACACAAATTTCCGGTGTAAGAATGTAGTCACCAACCTAATTTCAATAAATCTATGAGCATTTCATAACATTTAAAAAATATTTTATGTTAGTTTGATGTCAATTATGGCGCATTCGAGCAACTAGTGACTAACGAATTAAGGTATAATTTTTCATGTGATTCCAATTTCTCCCACTCTGATGAGACATTCGTAGAAGTTCCCTTTCATATACTTAGCAGCAACCATGTAGGCTAACCACACGAAACTATTATACTAAATTTTTTATGGAAACAATGTTCCTTAATTTTCAATATTCATGCTGGTTTTTAATTAGAATGGTGGATAAGTTTTTTTAAAAATGAAGTTTAGAAAAGTAGACGGTTAAAATCTTATCAGTTCATCCTTGATACGGCCGTCAGATTAATCGTGGCCATGTATAAGAGCCTAAATCCTCATGGCAGAATCCATTAAGTATGTTTTCTATTCATTACGTCTTTATGACAGGTCCCATTGGTTTCGGCCTTAGATTATGTTGGTCCTATCATTATACGTTTGGTAATCAGAAAGTTTCTCACTGATTGATCAATCAGACTGCTAACCTCCCACCATTCATTCTTCTGGTACTGGTCAGTTTTTGCACAATAAATTTGTATAAATTTAGTATATCCAACCCGTTTCGGCCATTTCATTTCTACCAGCGTGGAACAGCAAGTCGAGAAGCGGAAACAAAGGAAACAAAAGACGTGACAGAAGACGGAAGGGATGTTCTGATAAGTCCAACAGATACGGTGATAATAGTGAGCTGATTTGGAAGCCTCTCAGCCAGACGGGGTAACCCTAGCACATGAAGCGAAAGCGAAAACAAGGTGTGGGGCCCTGGAGGCCAAAGAGCACATCTAGGATAAGGGCACAGAATCATGGGCGAGGGGTGAAATGAGACCAAGTGAGGGAGGCCGAGAGGATTCAGGAACGAGAGGGTTGAGAGGGATAGAATCGAATTAAAGGAGAGAGGAACGGAAGAAGAGAAGGTAAGATTCAACAACCCGCTACCATGGAAACTGACACAAGAAGAATGGAAAGGGGAGCTGGAGATGAGAAGATTGGGAAGGAAAAACATGATTATTGAGGGATTAACGTTAATTAGAAGAACAAGGAAAGATGAGTTAGAGGACTGGTTATGGGAAACACTTCGAGTGAGAGCGAGGATGGAGAAGTTGACAGTCAGAATGGACGAGAGAGCCAGCTACATGGAGGTAATGAAGGAGAAAACGAAGCTGAAAAAGTAGAGGGGGGTGTACCTCTCGGACGATCTCATAGACACAGCAGGGGGCACAGACACGACTGGAAAGAGAAGCAGAAAAGCAGGGGTAGAGGACTGAGGCAAAAACAGTTGGACAGGAGAGAGAAGAAAGAGAGACCCCGAACGATGGACGGAATGACGCCAGAGAAGAAGAGGAGAGGGATCTAAAGCTTAATGCGGATTTGACAGACTGGGAGATATTGGGAGTTACGAATGGATTCAAGACGGAATCACAGCAGAAATCTGGAAGAGGTTACCTAAAGAGGGAAGGAAAGAACTCATAGAGATAATAAAGGAGCTCCAGAGAAGAAAGGACATGGTTGACAGATGGAGAATGCAGAAGAGAAGAAACATCAACGCGGCAACGAATTATAGAGGAGCGTCATTGCTGGACATAGGATAAAAAATGCTCTCGTCAATAATGGCACCTCGGCGGAATAAATGGCTAGACGAAGAGGAAAAACTATAAGAGGCACAGGCAGGATTACAGACAAAGGCCTACATTTCCCGAATTCTCACGCGGATGGCGACGGTTGCCAAATCGATACCGTCAAAGACGAAAAGTCGGAGATCTGGAATCGCTAGAAGCGACGGTTTGCAACAGCTAACACTAGAGGGAATGTCATTGCACTTTTCTCTAACGTTGTCGCGTGGATGGACGCACAGTGGGTTTTCTGCAACCAATTGAAACGGATAGTAATTAGATTTAAACCACACCCGTCTTTCTTCTTTTCTTTTTCTTTTAATTTCAATATCTCCATCCACCTTTCATATGATGGTGGTTGGCTGACACCAAGGAGTCATGTCTGTGTGACTCCCGATCTCCCCCAATGGCCAAATCAGATGCATCAGTCGAGAGTGCAAGAGGTGCTGTTGGAGACAGGAAACTGTCTTGAGCAGCGGAGGCGATCTTCTGTGTGCACTGGTCGAAAGCAGCCTCTGCCTCTGGGGTCCAAGGGATTTTTCGCTTGTCGTTTTTTCAGGATTTTTTGTGAAATCATTGAACCCTGCTTGGTCGTGTGCTCCATGTGGTAAACACCGTCGGTAATAATTCAGCATGCCGAGGGAGGGCTCAACGACGGTGCTAAGCTTTGGAAGATCGACAATAGCTTGGATGTTGGTCTCAGGTGGGCAGGAACCATGATAATTTACCTTGTAGCCCGGGTAGATGACTTCCTTTTTGGCAAATTGATACTTGCTCGAGTTAATACGGAGATGGTTATCTTGGAGAATCTTGAAAATAACCTGGAGATGCTGCATGTGCTCTTCAGAAGTCTTTGACAACAGCATGGAATCATCGATGTAACAGGCTGCAAAATCAACGTCTCTCAGAAGATCGTCCATGTGTCACAGAAAGGTTTGTGCTGCGTTTCTCAGTCGTGAAGGCACGCTGAGGAACTCAAAAAGCTCAAACGGTGTTGTGATGGCCGTTTTGACGATGTCTTCTAGGGTCACTGGAATGTGGTAATACTCTCGCACGAGGTCGAGTGTTGTAAAAACCTCGCGAGCTTGGCAGCGCTGCAGGACGTATTCAATTATTGGCAGAGAGTACCGGTCTAGCACTGTGCGCTGGTTGAGACCACGATAGTCATCTGTTGAGCGCCAGCCGCTTTGCTTCTTGGGCACCATGTAGATTTGGCTTGCCCATCGGCTGCTGGAGGATCTGATGACCCAATTATGCAGCAGGGACTAGATATCATCACAAGCTGCTGGTAACTTATCACCAGCTAGGCGTCGTAGTCGTTCTGCTACTGGTGGGCCACTCGTAATTATGTGATGAGCTACTGGACTATCTAATTGAGTCCTGGGAGCTGCACGAGACTTCATGACTTCCATAAACGTCAAAAGAAGCTGACGACTGTTAGGAGAGAGTGCTGCGGAATCGCTGGAGACAATGGAGATGCTGAATACCTCTCGTGAACCTCTCAAGGTGCTGAAAGGTTTGTTGAGGGATCAATGAGGTACTTACTTTGACGTTCAATGAGCAGGTCTGCACCGATGATGGGAACCTTGACATTGGCGACAGTAAAATTCCACATATAGTCGCATCGAAGGCCAATATGAAGCGTAACTAATTGATGGCCGTAGATGTCGATGGCTGTATTATTAGCATCATACAGTTTGAGATCAGATTGAGTGAGCTGACGACTCCAGGATCTTCAGACTATGGGTATCACAGACCCTGAGTCGATGGGGAATCTTTGGCCATTAGATTTATCGGAAACGAATAAGCGAAATCCTGTGATGGCGGCATTGTTGTTTGTGTTTGAGCTGGCGACGGCGTCTCCAGTTTAAATTCTGCTGATTGAGAGGTATGTTGAAGCGCGTACACGGAGGCAAGCATTGTCTGGCCCTGTCCCTAAAGCGCCTATGGTGAAAACACAGTCCACCCTGGTTTTGTGGTGCAGATGTGCTAGAGCATGAGTGAGAATGCGGGCGTGACCTGCTAGTGAGCTTGGCCAACTTGGAGAACAACTGGTGGAGAGTGTGGGTCAAGAACTCTATCGACTTCTCGTCTGCAGTCAACCTCTGATCCATGGTACTGTGTGATGCAAGGCTGCTATTGTAATTGCCATCACCTGAGCATTGGGGAGGCTGAGCTAAGTCTCAGGCACAGTAGACTGATTGTTTGTTGCCATAATGTAGGCACCAGAGCTATTCTCCATGGCGTTATCAGCAGCTTCCGCGAGCTGATCAAGCGTGTTGCTACCTTGGACAGCTTCAAGGATTCTGCTTATAATCTCAGGGAGCAGAGCCACCCGTCCAATACGAAGAAGCTCTTCGGATGCTCTGATGCCAGCAAGAGTCCTCATTTCCCTGAGGAGTTGACTAGGCTTCCGATTCCCAAAGGAAGGCTCTGTCAACAATTTATGTAACTGGCGATCAACCGAGTCCCGGAAGCGTCTGATGAGGTTTGTTTTTAATCAAGGGTACTTGTCTACTGCTGGTGGTACCCTAAGAAGGTGTGCAACGTCTTCAAGATTTTCAGGCTTCAGGGCGGTAATGACTGCCTGGCACACGGTATTGTCGTTTCTGATATTTCTTGAGGCGAACTGAACCTCGATTCAGTGATCCAAAACTCTGGTAGCCTGAGCGGCAAAGACTGCCAGGATGTGCACGTCATTACCCACCTGGGCACTGTAGTACGGATACCCCGGTGAAGAATAATTTATGAAGCTACCTGCCAGCGCGTTGGCATTGTTGGGCACCGCAGGTGCATTGTTGAGAGCAACAGGTGGTACACTGCCAGGTATCGCTTGGCTTTGTTGCTGTTGCTGTTGTTGCCAAGCCAATTGTTGCTGTCGCAGTTGTGCCTGCATTAGTTTGCACTGACGAGTTGACGATCGATCGAGAGCCATGAGGAAACTAAGCGTGTGTAAGGTGGTACGCGGCTGAACAAAGGTTAAACACTTGCATGTACACAATTCTTCTGAATCACGTCGGGATCACCAATTATAGAGATTTCAAGAGTCTCACACAAAGGCGGACACATACGTATATGCAACGGTTCTAGTTATTCAGTGAGCGTAATTAAATTGTAACTAATAATACAAAAGGCGTGGGGCCACAGCTGTGGTGTTGTTTGTTAGGTACGTAATATAGCTTAAAAAACTAATAGCACGTTTTCGTGGAGTTTGGTCGATCCGACCTCGGCACTAGCACCTGTTTGCACCGCTGACACTGGTGCGCGAGATGTGATAGAAGTGTATCACAACGGGAGTCCAGGAGACATCTTTCGATTATTTGTTCATCAAATGATTTTTTTAAAGAATTTCAGGGGCAATTCGTGATTCCCAATGAGGCCTTCCTCTCTCATCCTGCAATTTTCTCCCTTTTGCACCATCAAGCTTTCAATCCCCCCCCCCCCCTCTACGACCTTCTCCCGCAGCCTTTTTCTCACCGTCTCTTATCGCTGCGCTCTTTCACCCCGCCCCCCTCTACCTCTCACCCTGTCAGGCCCTCTCTAAGGCCCACTTCTACCAATTCAGCGGTCACCGACAATGTAATAGCCGGGATCCAGCTTCATGCCTCGACCGCAAACTGGAGGCGTAAAACCATTTGTCGAAAAAAGAAACTATCCAATTGGGCCTTAAATTTTGCGTGATAACTTTGCGAACTATACGTAATTCGTGTTGTCTAGGTTACGCTTGTTAAAATGTACGGGATAGACAATTGGAAATTTACAATAATGTGTTCTATCTCTAAAAAGTAATAAAAGTGGTTTTATAACAAAATAAATTATATGTCAATGTTTCTCATACCAATATCGTAACTGGCTCTATATCAATTCCCCGTTTGTGCAGCAGGTTTGGAAGTTCACTCCGAAATTCTCGAATATCTACAATTACTTTTGGAGTAATTGCATTGGTGGATTCTCCTTCCCCTTTTCGAGAACTTGAATCTTTGGACTCAGTAGAAACATTCAAGTTATCTCCTGATTTGCCATCTTGATCGGATGGTATGATCATCGTCTAATAACATGAAAACAATTTAACAATTTTTTTCTATCAATTATTTGGATTAATTTTAGCCCGTTTATGCATTTTATGAAATTTTCTAAAAAGTGTTGTTCTCTGCCAACTATGATTCCGCGCAAGTTCTCTGTTTTATAAATGATAGTACGTTTACACGCTATCATTGAAACTAAAACTAATAGGCGGACAATTCAATTGAAAACTGAAATTGATTACCTGTTTTATATTGATCAATTTCTCAAATATTTCCTTCTCTCTTCTCAATGATGTCAGGTATCCTTGTTCTTCAACCGATCCTCCGTAAATGATAAAATAAATTGTTAGCGGAACGGTCGGATGATTATTTTGATAAACCTTTGACAAAAATGAAAAAAATAGATGTATATAGTATTGGAATTCTTCGACGTATTTTTGTATCGTCAATGAATTTAAATATTTACTTCGAGTTGCCGAATGGCTGTTATGTCCGCTCCATATAATATCACATAGCTCGGTGTATGCTTTTGTAGGGTCCTTTCAAGAGTCATTGGATCACCATTCCTTTTCACCGATTGAATTAACAGAATCGGTTCATTTCCGGGTGAATTCCCAATATCACTATCTGCCATCTTTCAGAAAAAAAATTCTTAGACAAACATACTAAAGAAATAACGAGACTGATTGCTCGCAACCGCGAGCTATGTTTAAATTTTTGGCCTTGCATATGAATATGTTGCGATTATATTGCCCAAAAATGCATGAGTCTTAGGCTTTTCGAAATATTTACTCACTACTGATACAGAATAAATAAATCTAATTAGATTTGGAAAAGCACCTGTGAACAGTCCTGAAATTGAGAATAACCCGGTTCTTCTTCCATTGAAGCAGATTCTACAACTGGCTGCTGTGTGTACATGAGCACATAACTGTCTTCGCCAACAATGTCATCCACTGTTTCAGGGCTTTCGGTAGTGATTTGCTCTTTTTCTCCGCTGCTGAATGATTTGTTTTTAGTATTTAGACTTTCGTAATCATCGCTATTGATATTGGCTTTTGGCTTTGTATTAGTGTTTTCTTTTGCCATTAGTTTCAAATAACTACATTATTTACTACTTTTAATGATTTTTTTTCGAAACATTCATACTCAGTTTTTCTCAAGCTTTTTTTATGCGAGAATTCAAAGCAACATTTTTTAGGTAAATAATATATCATACGACATTCTTTAAATAGTAAATATCAACTTTTAAAAGAGTCAGTAATAAAAACAGTATATGTTACCTCAACTTGAGGAATTCAGATGTCTTAAAACACTTCATGGCCTCCCATAAGACATATTCGCCAGCCCCCATGGTTAAATAATTTTTCAGTTGTGCGCATGTTTTTGCATTAGGTGTTAAAACTAACACCTTGTTAGAAATTTCACTCTTGTCAACTATTTCATTCGTGTTCATCTGAATTTCCTTGAGAATTTCAGATAAGGCCTTCCACTTTGGACATGGCTCCGGATAGAATTCATTTTTATTATTGTAAACTCTACTCTTTGAGTGAACAAATAATTCTTCGACCGAATCCAAAATCAGCCATCCACTAGACTTCATAGCATGCTCCAATGTTCTTAATCGAGTTATTGAAGCGTAGAAGGAAACTGAGGATTCCTGCGTTAATTGGCTGGATAAAAATGGAAATCATGTGATAATTATTTGAATGCTACAATGATGGCAAGACGTTACAGTGAACACTTCAACTTGAAGAATTCAATCGATTCAGTGATGGTTGTTCCTAACAAAAATTTAATCCCCAACGGCCCTATTTATTACAGCAATTGATTATGATTACTCACGTGAGAAAAGTGCAGAGTAATTTCAAGTCAGCCACCAGCTGCTTGGTAGTGGAGTCAAGTTGATGCCAAACTAGGTCGAGTTGATGTTGCAATTGTTTGTAAAATTTCCTTCCAATTGCATTTTCAACTGTTAATTCCTCCAGATCTAAATATTTGTTTAATCTCTTAAGTTCCTTGATAATGAAATTCATTATATCAAGAATACATGCTTGAACTCTTTGCATTTTCTCCGTTAATCTTATATGAAGTTCAATGACTTCCGGCTGTAATGAAAGTAGTGGCAGTATCATATCGATTGGATTGCACAATAATAAAGAGTTTAAAGATGCTACGTATAATTCGACAAAAATATTTAGCGAATGACTAATGTAAATTTAATCAGGCACAGTATATGTAGTACTCCAAGGGGAAGGAATAAAGAAGATAGCTGGCAAGGATGGACAGACAAGAGAGTCAATAGTGTTATAATCAATAGGGAACATAAATTAAAAAGTAAGAATCGCCGAGAGGAGGGGAATATTTTCACATTTTTATTTTTTCGAATTTATTATCTAATCTATTATTACCATGTTGTTTGACAAAAATCAATATAAAAATCATGAATGACGCAAGAAGAGAATTTTGAATCTCAATGGTATCATTGGGCAGATAAGTCATTGGTGCCCATATGCGTGTTACTTTACAGGGTAAGACACAGAACTCTCGTTTGATATTTTGGTCAGCCACATGAAAAATATAAAGAAAAGCTTGTTCAAGTAAATACTAAATAGAAAAACAAGTGCCTACGATGGGGTATAAGCTGTTGAATTACATGATTTATTGAAACATATCCCTATGAGTAATTTTATGAAATAGATATTTTTGATATTGTTTCAATGGTCATTCGAGTTTTCACTTAAATAATAATAGAGAAATTGCAAGTCGTCAGTCTTCACTTGGGTATTGAGTGTTTTTTGAAGTGACACTTCTTAGGCGATTTCGGAAATAGATGCGTTAGACGTTTAATGCTTTAGTGGAAGGAGAATAGCGTTGGACGTTTATTAACAATATTCGGAAGAAGACGAGCAAAAGAGAAAGATCGTGTTTGCGAGTGAGAGTGAGAAAGAGAGAGAGGTATAGGCGCCTGGCTTTGCGGTATTCGCGAGAAATATAGATAAAAGCGACGTGAAACATTTTTCATTGTATTTTAGTTACCACAATTGAATTTTAAATCCTATAGATATTAATCCACCAGAGCTTAGCGATGATAATTAATTTGGACTTTGCGTAATTCAAAATTATATATTCTTATTATACAAAATGATACGCCTTTCTTGGAATATCACTAAGAAGCTTCACTTCTGTGTTTATTTAAAGCTTTAGTTATACTTATAGAAGAATAAAACATGCATATATTGCGATAGTCAGAAAGTTATACGTCAATGTGCTATATTTCCGCTAAACAGTTAAATTTCAAGCTTTGTCGCTTCAAAGAAGTTGTTGAAGATGTGTATCATTACATTACTCAATGTCTATAAGAATAGGTAAAGATGGTACGGCCGAAGGTGGGTTGAGTTTTGAAAGAATTTGTTGTGTTTGTTTGTTTTAGGTGGTGAATAGAGGAAGGTAAATTGTTAAGTTATTGAAAAAGTCCATTCTTGAAACATCAAACTCTCCAGCCTTTACAAAAGTTACTAAGTCTACTAGCTAATTAACAAATGGTATGAATTAATGAATTACCTTGCAGACCGACAAGCTGGTTGTAACAGTAGTATGAAACCTGGGCCAAAGAAATAAATGTTTAACGAACAAAGTTTTCATAAGACGTTCAACTGGTGCAGAGCCTGCTGTGAAGGCTAATACGGATTTGGAGAAGGCTTTAATAAAACCAGTTTTATTATTTTGCCTATACAATCGAAGACAAAAAGCATCTTGATACGAATTCATTATTGCATGGGCCCTCCATACCAAAATTCCAGTCACTAAGTTCAATGGGACTCTATGTTTTAGCATATCAACGACGAAAATCCGTCCAGAAATGAAAACAATTCCGCCCTCAAGATACAGTATCTCCCTCTCTGCTGACGAACTTTGTGCACTCATTATTTTCGGCAATGGTTTCACATTCATTTCTTTCAACTTGTCCATAAAAAAATTTTCATCATGATCAGTCATCCCTAAGACAATCACCAAATTTCCGGGGTCCGAGTACACCTTCAATATATTTGTGAAAACGATTTCCAGTCCCAGTCCTTTTGCCGATATCAGGAGGCCATCATCCTGGAGGACCTCCAGGAACATCTGCTTTTCATACTCCAACATTTTTAAAACAGTACTTGAATAAATTGATCCAATAATGTCGATAACAATGCGAGAATCAGTGAACTTCTGCTAATTGTCTTCAGTGGTTTTCTCTGTACGGAATTTATCAAGTTTTCATCGAATACGCCGTCATCTGTCAGAGCTACTCGATAAACTAGAAGATCATATTGGCTGGAGTCATGCGAAGGGTGACCGTAAACTCCTATAGTCACTGGTCTCTTGAAACTGCAACGCATATAAGAAAACATTAGATAGGAAAATTACTTAATTTTTAACCATTGAAAAAAATTGTACTCAATGCCAAGGGATACTCCTTACTCAACATTATCTGGATTATTTTCTATCTACAAAGCCGTGTACTTTTAAACTCATTTTTTATGACTCCGAGATCTCCAAAAATGATCGAAAACTAATTTTTTCAGAAACTAGGAATAATGAAATAACGCGAAAAAAACCTCATGGACATTATAATTCTATTAAAAAATGTGGTGGCTCAGGTTCTCGAGATGCGAAGCTTTACTGATCGAGCCGGCTAAGATATGATACAGGGAGCTAATGATGATGATAATAATATGATTTTTATCGTTGTCTTTGAATGTCCAATTTTTGCATCATTATGGTAGATGCCAACGATTGCAGTACTTCTTGGAGTAATCTTTTTCCCATTCCAGTGGATAGCTTGTAGTCGGAAAAGACTTAAAGCACGAGATGGAAAATTACATCATTAGGTAGCGGTCGGATAGTTGAAAGGTTCTATGAGGGAGGGCGGTTCTGATATTTCAGCCACAATAATATTCGTGGGGGTGAAGTTGCAGTAGTCAATGTGCAGAGAGGTATTGTCAAGCGAAAAATAGGGGACGAGACATGCAGAAGAGTAAGGAAAAATGTAAAATATTTTTTAGGAAATGAAATAATGAAAGAAAAAACAATACGAATTATTGTTATTTTTTGTCTTACTTATTTTCTCCTTCGCCATGATTTTTCGCTACAATCGCTCGTTTCCACGAATTAATAAACTTTCTGATAATTAAATATAGATTAATACATTTTTCTAGCTATTACGTATCATCGGATTTTAACAACATTCAACATCATGTAATTAAATACATTGATTCAACTAGAAATGAAAATCAGTTTTTTCACGAGGGGCGATGGGGGAGGGAGAAAAGGTTTATTTATGATGCCCAATCGTCCATTCTTTTATCTTATCGAGACCTGCTAGAATCGATATACCCATCTTGTGCAAATTCAATCTATGAAAATGATCAAATATTGTGCAATGATGAATTGTAAAAATTCATTGAGGGACAATCATACTTTTTTCTCACTTTCATCTGCAAAAAAATCCGATAAAGTAAAGAAATGGATGGAAAATTGGGCTGATTTGTGGCTAAGGAATCAAACATCAACAAATAGTTTTTATTGTCTTGTTCTTCAGTTAATATAACGACTCATTGATGACAGGGACACTTTGGTGGCGATCAATGGGAAAGGACGGGCGATAGAGGGATGCTCAAGAAAGATGCGGCGTCGGATATTTTTATCAAACAGCTACCAAAAAGACCACGTACGTAATTAACAATCAATAAAAAGAACAACGATGAAGGGATGCTGAAATAAGGTGGACGCCTAGAGTAAAATGGATAACAATTAAAAAAATGTCGATTCTCAATTTCTTCTATTTTTTTTTTACTAGCAACTAAATAAGATGAATATGTGACCATTTGTGGATTGGTAGACTGGACTGGGAAGTGGGGTTCGCTAAAAATGGAAATAATGAAACAAAATCGTCCATGATTATGGACATCACCAATTAAGTTTTCAAAATTCTACTGGACTGTGCTTCGCTGGGAGGTTTTATGCTAGATTTATCATGCCCATATTGCCCCGCCCTTCTCGGCTCACCGACATTGTATTATCTTCAGGACTCACAACTGCGGTGGATGGTCCTGAGGAGACTTCGATGGAAGCTTGTCCCTTAGCCCTATCGGGAACTGTTAATGAAGACGAGGGGATGATGCAACAATCATCGTAACCTCAAGGCCTTCAATGTATCACTCCAGATGGGAATGACGATGTAATCATTGTTTTAAAGGCAAATATTGAACAATTGGAGAGAGACAATGCTGCAATAAAGAGAGAGCGAGCAGCAGCGAAGAGAAAGGTAATTTAATTTATATTTTCTTTTAATCATTCATGGAATCGAAAGGAAAAAAGAGGATTCCCATATGGAGATTCACAAGGTCGTGAGGGTCTCGCCTAGCTCTCGCCGTCCAATTATGGGTTGATTGAGAAAAAAATGGGGCAAAATAGATATTGTACAAATTTCGCAAACTCCCTGGTATTATGTATTGAAAAAAAAACACAAGGAAAAATAATTTCTGCGATAATCGACGGAATCCTTCGCTGTCTGATTTATCATTAATGAGAACAATGATTGGGCCAAGAAGGGTGCATTAAATCTTTACTAACCTCACACTTCCCTTATTTTTATTGAAAAAAAAAAAACGTGAAAAAAATTCCTTGTCCTCATCGCCATTTAATGAAGAAACGCACGCGGGGCAGGATGAATATGCTACAAATTTACAAAATTACCCCTGGCCCTTTTTTCATTGACAAACACCATTGAAACTGAGTTTGTTACTGAGTTATAGGACCCCCTCCCCTTCCTGTATTCATCATTATTAATTAATAAACAACGATTAATAAAAATGTTAGCATCAAGTCAAATTACTCAAGTCACAATACTCTGTAATAAACTTTTCAATTACCTGAATTAAGAAATTAATTATTTTCTTATAATGTGGTCTTAACTGGTCCTAACTGGTCGTAACTGTGGTCTGTCTGGGACCGAACACTTCCAATGCAGGAAAATAGAGGATTCCCATGTAGTCGTAGTCATAGAAATGCTGTATACAGCTTTCGATCAATGGGACGATGAATAAGAATTTAACAATCAAAACAATCGTTACCTGTCGACCAACGTTATAGTAGAGTAATCAGCTATCACGTCAAACTATCGCTTCAAGGAACAATTGAGAACATATGCTGACGTCACTACAGTTTGCTGAGATAATATTGCCCCTCCCCCCTCTATTGCTTATATTTCAATATTCATGAAAAAAGGCTCTTTGAAAATGTTCTCCTTCTTTTACAATTTTTGAAAATACATTTTTTCAATTGCGGAATATCTTGTAGTGAAAAAATAGTATATTTCAGAACGAGTGCCATAGGGGCTTTTAGTTGCGTGGCATTGTCGTCCGAGCTAACGGTAACAACTGGCGTGCCACGCGAGTAAAAATCCCTAGGGCACTAGTTGTGATGTGTCGCGTAGACCGCTACTTACCATATAGGGTCCCTATGACCACCATATTATTACTAGATCTAGCGTCTGGCGTTCAAATATTGTATTCCATAATTTAAACTCTCGAGAAAAGGTTCAGGCCGTTTGTAATATTTTTAAACACTTTTGAAGATGAAAAAACAAAGCCTTTTGAAATTGTCAGTTTCAGAAACTTGTGAGCGGATACAAGTAATAAATCTTGTAATTTATTGACGTAGCTCAAGCCTCCCAAATAAAACATTCTTTGTATAATTTTTTGTTATAGAGTTTCCAAGTGTAATTTGAGTCCCACATCGAACCGTTCAAGTCATAAAACCTTTTCTCGGAGACAGTCTAATTTCGCCGAGAGAAATTCTAGTATTTTCTCTCTCTCTTTGAAGTCCATATGTGAGGCCCCTTTGTTAGAATAATGTAGCCACGGAGCCAAAGCTAAGTAAGCCCAGAGGATCGTGGGGGTGTAGAGCCAACCCCCTAACTGAGCTCAAGGCCACGATTGGTCCCCTACTCCTTATGGAGAAACAGGGCCCTTCGTCCTGATACTTAGGATAAATATTGGAGGGAGATTGTAAGAGCAGATCGATTTTAGACGTGGAAACGTGCAGTCTAAGTCTACAACCTAATAATAAACGTTTCATTATTATAATCCCATACATTGGTGTTTGTATTCATTTAATCAATTCAAAAATCCCGCACTTGTGGAGCAGAGTGGTTTTGCACTCCACGGGCATCGGACCTGCCACCTGGAAACCAGCAAACCAGACGGGAACGCAACAGATGTCTTGAGCTTGATAGCCAGTAGATGTCACTAAACATCATTAATCTTAGTCCGCGAAATTTAAATTAATCTTAATTTTTATATTTTTTATCAGTGTCGAAAATACGCACAAAATAAATAGATACAATGGACAATGGACAATGAACAATGAAAACAACACCACCAGTGTGGGAAAAACCGTTACACATAATTCTTAAACATCTTGAGTTTAGCTTTCCCATTTATTTACCCGTAAAATTCGTTGGATAAACATTTTCTCCAAACTTGAAACTTGAGAAGGAAATCATAAATCTTCGAGTCCATACAGTCTAGGTCGTAAAGTACCAGTTCTGTTTTTGCTCATGTTTTGATCCAACACGTGTGAGGTCTTTGTCCATTGTATCGAAAGCTGAGGGCCTGAGTCCCTTGACAGAGAAAACGCGATGTCACGCGTTTTCCTTTTCCCCGCTTTCCTTATTCTACCCCTCTTCCCTTTTTCTCGACCAAGTTGCGTGCGCAACATATAGACTAGTGGGGGTTGTAGGACCCAACCCTTGGAAAATTAGTTAAGTTTAGTTTAGTACGATTCTAACTTGTTTCATTGCCGCTTCTCTCTTCAAATCATTAATCGCCAAATTTCAGTCTAGTTTGAATTGTTAGTTTCTCTGAAACATTATTAATAATTCGAGACTTAAAATAAGATTTAAACTTATTAAATAAAGTGTGTGTTACGTGCTCTCCTAAGCACTGGTGTTTGCATTGATTTTATTTGGAAAAACCTGAATCCAATTATTTCCTTTCAACGAGTTGACATCGACGGAGTCCTCATTAGAGGTTTAGCGGCTAACGGATTCCACGAATTTAAACCTTGGCGCAAATATTCGTGAATGGCGCCACCGTCCTACTAGTGACTTGATAGGACATAACATAGTTGCGATGTCCTATCAGAATCACTAGTAGGACGGTGACGCCATTGAAAATATTTAGCGCCGAACTTTGAAGGTGGAAGGTTGAAGTCGATTTCTCCAGGTTGAAGTCAATTGAATTATTAGGTAATTCAATAATAAATTAATAAGACAACTGCCTAGAAGAGTAGTGTGCTTTTATTTGGTAAAAACTCAATCTAAATTGGATTCTTATATAAAAGTTATTCTTATAACTGATCGTTATCGAGCTCTTGAAAACTAATGGAAGAGACTAGCGGAGAGAAGGTACTAGCAGAAAGTTTGTATTAGAACTAACTTATCTCAAACTTGAACTCCTAAGGGTTGGGTCAAGTAATCTCCATCATTTCGTAAAAGTGGTGCACGCAAATTTTCCTTTTGAAAAGTTATACATTTCTCCCTGTCCAACAAGACACTGAACAATGGAGCCCACATGTGATGAAGATGGAAACCTTTAAAATAAGCAGTCCTTAAAGTTCCTGATTTGGGACCGTGACCGTTGAATTGACTATTGTCGTTAAACTTTGGTTTTTCAAAGAACAGCCTTTATGCATAGAGGTATTGAAGGTAATATATCAGATTAGAACTCA
This sequence comes from Diachasmimorpha longicaudata, assembly GCF_034640455.1. NCBI lineage: Eukaryota > Metazoa > Arthropoda > Insecta > Hymenoptera > Braconidae > Diachasmimorpha > Diachasmimorpha longicaudata. Next base: position 1,788,950 of record NC_087237.1, read on the forward strand.
ACAACTTGACCTTTATATTTTCGTGCAACGGTTTTTCTCACGACAGTCAATTTATTCGTCCCTTTTCATTGTTTGGCACCATTAGATTTTAATTGAAAGCCAGGTTAATAAATGAATAGACGTTTAAGTAAGAGCGATTGAATTATATTTCACTAAGATGTGTTCCGACTTCAAGAGCAGTCGCCGAACTAACAACCGATCTCGAAGTCTAAAAAATCGAATCATCGGCATCATGGTTTCTTTCTTTCCATGAACAGAGACCCGTTTATACTATTTAATAAACATTCATTAGAGTCCTCGTCGTAAGACCACACAGACGGCCTCTCCAAGAAACAATGACCTCATAGCATATATACTATGATGGGATTTTTCCAAAAAATACGGTATTGAAATTTTATTTTAAAATAATAATTCAAAAACTTCAGGACATCACAACTATGTGATCACATAGTACTTGAATACTATAGATGACAGTATTAGGCAGCCATTTTCATCTGTGAGCCATTACCATTTCAAATACATGTCAATACCATAGGAAATTTCAGAGAAATTCGAAAGAAAACCAGCATGACAAAACAATGAAGAAGGGAGAAATAAATTTACTGTCGTGAAAAAAACCGTTGCACGAAAATATATTATAAATGTTAAGTTATTGTGCTGAAATGTAAATTTCTTACCTTGCAAAATTCATTGCACAAAGCCTGCCCTTTAAAAATCGAAATTTAAAGACAAAAGTAAATTCAACGGTCACGGTCCCAAGTCGTGATATCTGAGCACTGGTTATTTTAAGTTATCTGTTTTATCTCTTCAACAAATATAGGCCCTCCTTTGTTCATTGCTGTTTTTGCTGGACAGACAAATTAAAAACCCTCCAAGAGGACAACTTGTGACGCCAGGTGCCCCTTTCTCTGTGTTTTCCAGTTTTCTCTCAAGTTTTCCGTTTCCCTTTCCGCGGGGCAGGTTTCCGTGTGCATCTATCGGATTATGGAGGTTGCCAAACCCAACCCTTAGAAGTACATCTTTAAGATAATTTAGTTCCAAGACAAACCCTCTTTACTCTCTTCAATTAGTTTATCGGTTTTAGTTGATTATATGTTGTCGTGAAAGTAAAAGTGGTCAAATCGAATCCAGTTTATATAAATGTGATAATGTGCTCTCATAAGCACTTGTTTTATTGCTTTATTATTAAATTATTCAATAATTTAATTAACTTCAACTTGAACCCGTTAACTCCGATGGCGTCCTCATTAAAGATTTAGCGTGTTACGAATCTAGTTTAAAATTTGGCGCTAAATATCCAGAACAGCACGACGGTTCTCTTAGTAACATCGAGGGAATTTCAGTTTTGCAAATTCGAGGAAAGGCGATTGCCAATCCTCAGACGAGTACGGAAAATTCATTTAAAATTACACGGCCTTAGCATTAAAAAAATTTAATGAACTATAATCTAGATAAGTTGTGTAAAGACCGTAGCATACCCGGCCCTTAAATAAAATTTATAAATTAGGATTTACCTCTAATTACTTGGGAAAAAGTTTTGGAAAACATAATTTCGGAAAAAACAAGTGAGGAATTATAGATTTTTATAGATAATATAGATTTTTCGGTGATAAATTAGCAATATGCCTCCGAATAGTCACCTTATATATTAGTTTTTGTATCATATGGAATGCATCCTACATTCTGTTTCATTGAATAGCATTATTTTTTTTCCGACACATATATTTGTTTTCTAATGAAATCAAATTGAACCCGCCTTCCTCTGAAATGATTAATGCCGGTATTTTTTCTATAAAGAATGAGTATTAGATAAATATTTGTACCAGTTGTATATAAAGACAATACTTTATAGATATGGGCGACGGAAGTGGCTGTAAGATTGAATTGGTAAACTGGTATTAACTTTCTGAGCATTCAGTAAGCAATAAAGGTTGCTCAACGCCAAATTATTAAACGTAGGTTTTAAAACATGAAGCTAATAGTATAGTAGAACTTAATATATTAATTAGATCAATCCCTATCCTACCCACAATTTGAAAAAATACTCAAAAATTATTAATTTATTACAATTGTATTATGTGTTTCATATAGCGATATGCCATTTTTCCACATTAAAATAATTCTTTTAACACTTCCTGTAGGCATAAGAGAAAAATTATATAAGCACAAATGCTACGATGTTGTTTAAACTCGAGAGTCGCAAAAAAGACTAAAGTTTATGTTAAAATCATCCTTTGCAAATACTTTTCAAGTGGGAGTTTCTATAAATGCATATGTATACTGCAAACAATGCGGTGCTTCTGAATGAGAATGTGATTGTAAAAAAGGTGCTAATAGAAATCGAGTAATGGGAAATGGGGGACATAAGCATGTGAAAATAAGCATGGGGGACATAAGCACATGAAATATTTCGAATTGGAAGTCAAATATAAATTTGAAAAAGGAGTATCTGATAATCGAGTGAAATATTAGTATAAAAATATTGAATCTATTCGCGGAAGGGGAAGGCATTCCATACATTCCACATTGATATTTCTACTGGATTTTCTTTTTTTTTCACCAGCTGAATCCAAATGCGTGGTCTCACATGTCAAAGGCCTGTGATTTTTTTTATTTCCTTCCTTTTGTTAAAATTCCTTTTTATGGAAGAAATTGGTTCTGGGAAATGCCAGCTCCTTTGATGAGAAAGAAAAGTTCTTATGATTTATCCTTCAACTCGGTCATCAATTGAAGAAAAAATGATCAATAAATTTATTCATCATTGTTTATCAGTGCTTAATGAACAAACGGTCGAGTTGAAGGAAAAATAGTACAGATGAACCTTACTTCAGATATTGTGAATACTCTCAAAAAGTCTCCCCATCAAACATGTAAAGGTGACACGTGATTCCTAATATTGCACTCTAATTGATTGAAATGAACAAATAATTCAAAATCCTTCAAAGATTGTTCGATCTTTTGTGCCAATTGTACGAACTTTTTAGATTTTTCAAAAACTCTCGGTAAATAGAGGGGATGTCGTTATATCCCTTTACGCAAATTCACAACAATTTAGGAATTTCAAGGGAAATTTCAAAAATTTTAAAATTATTTATTAATATTTCACGTTGATGGAATCTCCGAATAATATAGTGAAACAGATCACTAATGCTTGATGTATTTACATCAGAGACGGGAATTTATATAGCGTTCCACATTCTTGTGAGGTCATAGGGTAGAATCATTAGATAGAATTGGATAGGATGCACAAGATGATTTAAATCAACCAAAAAACCTTAAAATTTTTCATATAATTTTCCAGAAAAATAATTGAAAGTCTGTTACAGTGTGAAAGGAAATGAAGATGAGGTGACCTCTGAAAAATCTGAGCTATAAAAAATTATGCCGACTAGTGTTCCGCTCTAAATAGAATATCATTCATGATTATCATAAAAATCTTATTTTGCAAACACAGAAATTGATAGAGATTAACGAATTAGATATTGAAATGTTAAAACTGAACGTTCCAACTCTCTCAACAAGTTTACAAAATTTGTGAATTAGGTGGAAACCTGTTTCTAAGAAAAAAAAATTCAAAGACCTCACAAAATTAGGAAAAATCTGAAAAATTTGCAGATAATCTATACATCAGAGCTTCAAAGTGATAGCATTTTCGCAAGAAGTTGTGAAGATCGTGTGAAAAGAGAATATATTCCAAACTCGAAAAGGCATTAGAATTTATAGTGACATAATTTCGCCTGAGAACAAAAATAAATTTTGACTAGAATTTAAAGCGAATTTTCGAATGAAAGTTTTGGGCATTTGGTTGTTTCAAGCAAATGTGGAAATGAAGAGGAATGAGGGTGATAAGATACGCATAGCGATGCTGGAAAAAATAAAAACGCAAAATGTATAACTTCAACTTTAACCTCGAGTTAACTATGGCTAACCAAACTCTAAAGTGACCGGAGAAGCATACGAGATCATAATAAGTCGATCTAATATACAAAAACCAAAAAGTTGAATTTTTACCATTCCAATGCTTCCTTCGAAGGCAATATTAGGTCTTTTGGGATTATAATAAGTCGATGTAAAACAAAAAATCTATACTTTACATTTGCATGATGACAATGCTTCCATTTGGAAGCAAAAGTCTTTGAACCTAATAGTCACAATCAGATTCATCACTCAAAAATCCTTTATATTTAACTATTTCCTAAGCTTAAAGCTCATAAAATATCCTGCAGAGATGAAAAAATTTCATCCCATTAAGAACACTATTAACGGTTACCGAAATGGTCATTTAATCCAATATGGTTTTCAGGTCTGGGCATATTTAGTTTCGATTACATTAAGCAAGTTTTTAAATATTGTGATAAAAGTGCAGGATGGATTGCAAAATCTATGAAGGGAGTTTCATCAATTAAATGATATATTCGCTCGTTTAACTTGGCCTTTATTATTTACTTTACGATATTGTCGCTCATTTTTTAAAATTATTATCGTCCCAGAAATCAACTTATTGTCATGTTGGAATATAATTATAGATTTCCTTAGAATAATTTACTGTTAATTGTATATTTATTCCTCGAGTAATTGATTTCAGCAGTGTTTCACCCGGTCGATTTTTAATTCCGAAAATATAATAAAAGGTTATGGCAAAGTGCCAAAAATAAAACATTTTGCGATGTTGTTTTACTTCACTGACAATTTCACTTGACTACGCTATCTTCTACTTTTGAAAAAATTATTGTTGAAATATTTTTTCCAAAAGATTTTTTCCCAAGAAATGTAATACGGAGAAACCTGCAAACTGCAGATTTGGCTGTAATGGGAGCTGATAAATATTGAGCTATTTACGTGTGAGGTATTGCTATATGATCTCCGCCGCAGGTTGTTGATTGTAAACAGTAATTATCCGGTTCATATGTCGGTTTGCTCATTGTCTCGGATACATATAAATCCGCGTCCCCTTTGCTATCAATAAAATATTCTGTTTAAGTTGTATCTATCTAAACTGTTAGAGTAGGCAATCAAATCCTTACTGTGAAAGCAACGCTATTGTTATTGTGCCCTCGTACATCAGGCTATAATATTTATAAGAACCACCGGCAACATCGTCACTAACGTAATGCAATAGCTCATGTGATCCAAAAGTACAGGTTACATTAACCTACGAAAATTGGGTAACTATCATTAGCAATAAAACATTGTCATTATTTTTCTAGAACTCTATGAAGAATAGAATTCAATCAAGGGTAGTTATGAAAGAACAGCTAGACGGTAAATTAAGGGTACAAAAAAACTTGGGAAGGGAAATGAGATTTCAACGAATATTAAGTCATCTGATATTGAAACTCACCAAGAATATAACAATAGGTGTTGTCTTCATATCCCTTATACACATCAAATAATGGATTAATTGAAAAAATACGAAAATAAAGGGTTTCCTGCACTTAGCTCTACGCTTTGTTTAATCTCTATCAATGAGGACTGACTAAAGTAGACGCTCAGTTGACAGGGCTAGGATGGTGATAGGCCAGCCGTAATATCGCACCCCAACAGAGGCACGCGCCACCGTCGCGCCTGGATCTTCGGGTATTATAGATGGTGGGTCCGTTGCCCGTAAAACTGCGGGAAATTTCAATTTACGTAAATAAAAACAAACATCAATTTTATATCAATGCAGTTTTTTTGGTTTACAACTTAATGTGATCTTAGCATATTATTGACAATAACAACTTAAGATTGTAGGAGACGTGATTCCGAACTAGTCACCTCCTTGTATAGAATGGATCTGCTGTTATTCTTATTCTGGAAATTAGTCTAAGTTTCAACGATTGTAGGGTCCATCCTACATGAGGGAGTAAGGAACCACTCGTGGCCTTGAACATAGCGATGGAGTCGGTGTTCCATCCCCGTGATAACTGAAACTGACCGAAGCCCCACTTTCCATGTTACGTGACTTGAAGAAAAGGGGCCTCATATGCGGCTTTTAGAGAGGGATAGAAAGTACTTTAGTTTCTCTTGAGGAAAATAGTATTGTCTCTGGGAAAGATTTTAGGATCCACATGGTTTAATGCGAAGCTCGAATTGTACTTGCAAACTCTATAGAGAAAAACCTTACGAAGAACTTTTGTTTTGAATGACCAGGACTACGTTGAAAGCTTGTATGATTTATTACTCGGTTCCTGGTTCCAAATTCCTCAATCCCGCTTTCTAGCTACACCCTGTTTACGGGGGGTTTTGGGGTAATTAAAAAATCCGATATGGTATCAGTCCACAATCGAATGGCGAATAATGGTATAATATTTTTAGCTTTTAGGTATGCTTTGTTTAAACAAAATGAATTTTTTTTAAATCCCACCCCCTGCTAGCGGGGGGTTATACTTTTTTTTTGAAAAATAAAATAGTCATCTTACGCCAAATTAAATGGCGATCAGTGGTAAAATATCATTAGGTCATAAAAGTCAAGATAATTATTAATAAATCATATTTTTTATTGTTACAGCTATATAGTTAGCAGATAGATAATTAATATCCCGATGAAACCAATTCCAATAATTTGGGAGAATTTAGGAGTACAATTTTATAATTTAGGAGCTAATAGTTTATTTATAATTAATTACTTTTTAATTGGCGTATAGTTAGCAGATAGTGTTTCAAATATTGATTGGACCGGCGAGAATCGATGCAAAATCATTTGGGAGGACTAAAAAACTTTGATTTAGAATTTGGGAGTTGATGATTATTTTTTAATTAATTTTTTCCAAATTGCGGCTCGGTGGGCACCTTGAGCGCGCGCAGTCTCCCCCAGGGGATGATCAGCTGTGCGCTCGGCGCTTCCTCCCCCTGCATTCAACTGTGCAACAAGTGTGTTTGTTTACATATTGGTTTCGTTATGGAGAAATTCCACAAACTGACAACATTTGAGGAATTATCCTCATTCAATCTTGTGGTTGTCGCTACCTCATCAACCCCAACATTATGGGGTGGTTGTTTCGAGGTAGCGTCTGTGACAGTGTAAAAGTGTTGAGATCGTAAGAAAAAACGACCCTGGAAACCCATAAAAAAAAGTAATCGGAAAGGAGATGGTCCAACAGGCATACATTTCTTCCTTCTGGGTAATCCTCAGGTTCTTCGAAGTAAGGGAAATTGATAGAAGTTGAACAAACGTCATGGTACGAGATAATTCAGGAAGATGGACCTGGTTATCATCGTGACCTGTATCTCATCCTCAGGATGAAAACAGTCCCATTGGAAGTACCGAGGGAGTGAGGACCCCCAAGATCGAGCCAGGGGTGATCCCAGATAATCTCGTGATCCTGACCTTGTCATGAACACCATGGAGAATAATATGCAAAAGAACTCAAGGATCCATCGTTGTTGGATCCCTCCGGGGGACAGCCCTATTGTAAACCCTTAGGAAATGGGGACATGGAAGATTGGGTGAGGGCAGTTTCATGGAGGCAACGAATAATTAATTACCTCGGCCTGTATTCCTGAAGATAATAAATAAGAGTTGCACGTCATGATCCTGGCCATATGAATACTATAGAGAATATGTACACTCATCCACAGACCCATACTTGTAGGATCTTTGTGTCAGAGGATCGAAGTCAGTGCATTATGTTTATAACAGGTGACAATTCCATAAGAATATTCTTTTTTTCAGTCAAAAAATATTGGAGTCAAGTAAAACATTTCTGAGGTATTCACTTCAAAACATTACTTGACAAATCAATTCTGAAAAGAAATTTTGGCAATTTTTCATAAAAAGGTGAAGTTTGGAGAAGTTTGTGTGAGTGAGCGACTGAACCACTAAAATTTCGAGTCACAGTACATGCATCTGTAAGGAAGTAAAGATTTGATTTATAAGAGTTTTTCTGTTCCCAAAAATCAGCAAATGATTCTTTTAATCGATTTTAGTTATATCGATAATACCTCATCAATAATACCTCGAATTTAACATTTCGCACTCAATGAATTTTGAAAAGAATCCTCTTCGAAACCGCTTTTGGAAAATCTGAAATTTTCTGTCTATATAGTATCTATTGATCCATTAATGCATGATGCCCTATCCAACTACATGACCATATTCCTTAACATTCCACCAACACATTTTTTAGGGCCACGAACCAGTGAAGGGAAATGCCCTAGAGTCCCAGACGATGTCTCTCAAGAAATGGGAATTTTCAAGTTCATTGCCAGCAATACTGTCTCCCTGGAGATCTTCTACATTAAGTCATCGTTGGACGAGAGTGCATTGGAATATTTCTGGGATACCACAAGAGCTCCGAAATTATCGGATATTACCCGATAGGTTCGTTGCAAACAAATGAACGTGTCAAGTTTCCCAGTTTAAAAATCACAAGCGCGAAGCGCGAGTGATTCTTCTGGAAAACTTGACAAGCTTATTTGTTTGTAGGGAACCTTCAGGGAAATATCAGATAATTTCGAAGTTCGAGTGGTATTCGGGGGACTATTTTTTCCATCCAAATGTTGGCCGATAGAATTGCACCATGAGACATAATTTTCAACGAATTGCCATTTAATGTGTCAGATACAATTGAGGGTTACTTCATCATTTGTTTTTTTTTTATATAGGCAACATGCAAAATTTCCAGTGAAATTTCCAAGAATTTCCGCCGAAATACCGTGTTGGCTATACAAAATAACGTTGAATGGTGCGATCCTATTGGCCAAGATTTGGATGGGAAAAATAATCGCTGAAATTCGAGGTAGGCTATACAAAATATCAACAAATGGTGTAATTCTATTGTCTGAAATTTGGATGGGAAAAATAATCACATTTAATTCAATTTTTTTAACATTCCAGTGCATTTGCAAGATATCCAAACGCAGAGATAGTCCACTATTCCTGTCAATAGCGAAAAACGTGAAGCGAAACCAAATAATCAGTTTTTTATAATGAAAAAACGAATAATTGCAATGGAGCATACTCCACTAGTCGATTATTTTCAGATTTTTATGAATAAAAATGATTAAAAAACCCATGAAATGCAATTCATTCTTCTGGATTTTATTCTCAGTTGATATCCAAAAATGAGTCCCTCCCGGAATTTTTTTCATCTCAATTAATGCATCTGTCGATTAATTATTAACAAATGTCAAAATTCATCTAGAAAAGAAAAATTCACAATAAATTCTTAGCATCATTTTTTCTGCTGAAAATTGCAACTAAATAAATAAATTAATTGATTAATTGCGTTTAATATTTTTTTAAATGGTTGATTATTGATTCATGAAATAGTTTAAATTCGAAAAAATTGATCAATAATTACTTTGGTAATGAAAATTTGTTAAAATTCAAAAAAATCAGATAATTCGTTTCTCACCATGAAAAAATTTGCTACTGCATAAAAATGACTGAAAAACCCATGAAAATTCCCACCCACATCTCCCCCTACTCATCTAGGTCTCTGTGCCGAAATCCCCCAAAAATTCAATCCATTCTTCCGGGGTTTATTTCCAGTTCCAATCCAAAAATATCTCCCTCCACTCTCGAACTCTTCGTCATCTTGATTAATGTCGAATCAAGAAATTAATTGGTGCATCTGGCGGTGGTAATGGTGCATCAAATGGTTGAAAGGAAAGACAGGTTTCCCAGTCATATGTTTTGAATGTCGAGGGTGAAATCATCCAAAAAAAAATCACTGATAACAAACGGCGATGAAGGATGGAGCGTGCCCGGTCCAGAAAATGTATCACTCCGTTCTGTTGGACAGGCTTTGTTGTAAGTATGGGGGGCTTCTCACAATGATATTTTTGCTGCAGGTACGAATTCAATTTTACCTGCACCCGTACAGCGTTCAAACGGAATTATTTTCAATTTTGGTTTTTTTCCGACTGAATGCGCAAAATGAAGCGTAAAATGAAGTAAAAAAAAAATGCAATGAAGAGGAGAATTCCAATGAACGATACTAATTTTGTAAATTATAACTGATGAGGAATGAGAAGAATTCAAAAATTTTATGTTTGAAGGAATCAGGTGAAACTGTAATTTAATTTTTGGGATTAAAAAATTGAACTTTTGCTAAAATTACAAAATTACAATTTTGTAAATGATGATTGATGAAGAAGTGTTGAAAAATGAAGAATGGGAGGAAATATTATTGATACATTTTTATAAATTTTATAAAAAAAAAAACACAACAAAAAGAAATGGAATGAAAAAAGATGAGTTCAAGATTATTTTAAAAATGTTTCGAGAAAGATTCCTTCTCGAAAACAGAATTCCCAATCCCTTTCTGTTGAAGATTTTTTCATTACTCATAGACATTCCCTAAATCAATTTGAAAACATGATTTTTTTGATTCATCAATATAGAAGGATTATTTTGCATTCAAAAATTACAGTAATAACGATAAAATAATACGGAACAAATAACAAAAATAATAAACAAAGCATAAGAGAATAATCAAATTTAGGAGAAAAATCCGATGGTCTAAATAAAAGTTTATATTAAACTAGCAGACCCGGCCACGCGTTGCTGTGGCTAAGTTTTTGTTATATTACATTGTACTGAACTATTCAGGAGGAACTGTAGGAGAAGATCACTCATGGTGATCACCATGCTTTTTTACCTAGATGCGATTTGGAAAAAAATATGGCGACCTCCATGACAGATTTTCATAGCCCCTTAGTACAATGAAATTAATATTCACGAAGGAAGAAGTTCAAGGTGGTATAGCAGCTGGTATCCCATCTTTTAAGTTGAATCAAACTGCACACGGTGTGCAAATTTCATTAAAATCGGTTTAATAGTTTAAGAGTCCATCGCGGACAAACGACGTGACTATTTATTACTTACTCAACCCAGTCAATAGATATCGCCATCCGTTAAAATCATTTGGAGTTCACAGATAAGAATTTGTGAATGTCAAATATTAGACAAATAATTTGCAATAAAATAAGATTGCGACTATAAATTGATATGTAAGCTATCCCATCTTTTAAGTTGAATTAAACTGCACACGGTGTGCAAATTTCATTAAAATCGGTGAAGTGGTTTGCAGCAAACAAAGTGACACGTTTGTAGGTTTTACATAGCAGCGCCATCTATTGAGTACTTACTCAACCCAGTCAATAGATATCGCCATCTGTTAAAAGGAGACCGGCTTCGTTCGGGGGGGCTCCGTTTGTACTTTCTCAACTGTACAAATGATCAACTGTACCGGGAATTTTCAAACGTTGAGAGCATCGGTGAGCAGGGATTCAACTGTCGAGACAAAAAGGTAAGCTGTACATGTGGCGCTGGGTCAGCCCACTGCAACTCCTGCTCGATAGCTGCCCAGATATTGTCGGATGGGTCTAAAATAGGTACAGCCGCAAAGAATGGTACAGGAAGTGGCGGCCATTTTCCCCAGAAGTTTCGGGGGTAGGGCCATCTAGAATCACTGTAGGGAACTGAAAAAGAGAATTTCTTTACCTGTTGTGAAAATTACCGATCGGAGAAAAGAATGCGAATGTCCTCTATCATAATTTTATTGTAACACATAATTTTTATGTTTTATAGATGGCGATAGTAATCCAATAATCATCTTTCAACGTTCTGTCAAGGGATGCTCAACCTAAAATACTAACGAGAATGTGCATGGAAGCTATATGCCCCGTTTTTTTCAAATAATTAATTAATTGTTAATGAATTAATTTATTGTATCGATGATGGTTATTCACTCTTTGAACTTAATCAGATATTTTTTTCGCAGGGCTCTATATAATATTTCTGTATAATATTTCTTATTGTTACGGTTAATTATATATAATTGGACCAACCTAAATTACCGGTGATGGAATTTAAAATTTAACAAAATAATAAATAAATAGTTGTTCATTCGATTATATATAATTAACCGTAACAATAAGAAATATTATAGAGCCCTGCGAAAAAAATATCTGATTAAGTTCAAAGAGTGAATAACCATCATCGATACAATAAATTAATTCATTAACAATTAATTAATTATTTGAAAAAAACGGGGCATGTAGTTTCCATGCACATTCTCGTTAGTATTTTAGGTTGAGCATCCCTTGACAGAACGTTGAAAGATGATTATTGGATTACTATCGCCATCTATAAAACATTAAAATTTTGTGTTACAACAAAATTATGATAGAGGACATTCGCATTCCTTTCTCCGATCTGTAATTTTCACAACAGGTAAAGAAATTCTCTTTTTTAGTTCCCTACAGTGATTCTAGATGGCCCTACCCCCGAAACTTCTGGGGAAAATGGCCGCCACTTCCTGTACCATTCTTTGCGGCTGTACCCAAAGAGGATAGACCAAAGTAGAGGCTCAGTTCTGGGGGTTTGACTGACGCCAGTTTCTCCACGTTACCGACACGATTTCACCCCCGAGGAGACGGGGCGCCACGAGTCCTACTGGGGTATCTGCATATCGGCCAAGCGGGGGGGCCCCGTTCGTACTTGTTCAACTGTACAAATGATCAACTGTACACAAAATTTTCAGACGGTGAGAGTACCACTGTGAAGGGATTCAACTGTCGAGAGAAAAAGCTAGGCTGTACATGTGGACCCAACGCCACATGTACAGCCTAGCTTTTTAGAATTTTAGAATTTTTAAACGGTGCCCTCACCGTTTGAAAATTCTGTGTACAGTTGAACAAGTACAGATCATTTGTACAGTTGAACAAGTACGAACGGAGCCCCCCCGCTTGGCCGATATGCAGATACCCCAGTAGGACTCGTGGCGCCCCGTCTCCTCGGGGGTGAAATCGTGTCGGTAACGTGGAGAAACTGGCGTCAGTCAAACCCCCAGAACTGAGCCTCTACTTTGGTCTATCCTCTTTGGCTGTACCTATTTTAGACCCATCCGTTATGTCCTCCCAGATGTCACTAGGAATCACCGCTTTTATTCGAATTCATAAAAGGAGGCAGGAACGTTTCCCAGCTGAAGCCCGGATGGGCAATCCAACGAAGGCCAATCCAAATGGAAATTGACAAATCGTCAATGTTAATTAGGATGAGGGTTCATTTAATCTTTTATGAATCAAACACTGAGTGCTTTGAGAGAGCACGTAAACTATTTATTCACACAATAATATTGCAAACTCTGTACTCTATAATTTTAGCTAAATCTGATCTCTAAAAGACACTCGTCGAAAACAAAAACTGAACTAACTATTCAAAAGTTCCCTTTCGTGGGTCCTGACACTCCCATTCTTTTTAAATTGCGCACGCATTCTTTTTCTTCCCTATATTTTGAGATATTAAAAATAAAAAGAGGTGGGCAGGGGCTGGACAACGTCGTGACGCAGTCAATTGTTCCTAGCCACCCCCATCCACATTCTAGAATTTGGGATGCACGTGTGACTCGCAAAAAATGACGTTCTTGGGTTTAATATAAAGAATACAAAGGGAGATCTGTTGGGATTTGTGATGGACGTTTCTCTAGAAATTTACGTCTGAATTTATGGGTTTATGGCGACGATAGTAAATCAACAGGCGTCCAAACTTTGTATTAACTCCCTTCGTACGTTCGTTATTTTCAACTGTTTAATTCCAATTATGTATCTTATTCTTCATGAATAAGCACTCTGTTATTGAGTTTTAAAAGAGACGTCATTGTTCACCCGAGCACACGTGTTCAGATATGCAGTAGTAATAAGAATAACATAATTAAATTATTAATGAAATTAAACGGGACATACTGGAATTTAAATTGATCGCCAGGTGCGCAACGCTATCTAGTTACAAACGGCCAACGACGTAACACCGCATTGCGTGTGGCGCCTTACCTCTTCTGGGGTTAGGTACTACGATGTTGCTGGCGTCACTCAAACCCCCAGAACTGAGCCTCTACTATAACCCATCCTCTTTGCATTAGAGTAGGCATGTGAAATAAATAAAAGACCAGCTGATGAAGGTGTTTCCATTGTTTTGTGCATAATTTCAAGTTTTTTATACATTAATCGGAAGTGTATATCCCATTGGATTACTAATTAAAAATAGACATGCAATCAGAAAGTTAGTAAATGGCTTTAATCATCAAACAATTATTTAATTGTGTACATCTACATCGTGGGAATTTAAGCAATGATACTTTTTGTCGACAGACATTGGAACATCCAACGAATCGAGACTGAATATTCCAACACTTTTTATTGGCCTCGATGGAGAACCGGCTGATACACAGTGTTTATTATGCGATGCTAGTTTTATTCTTCCGACTGATGAAGAACAATTTTTGAAACACATATTTCAGCAACACCGAATGGTTATTGGAGATGTTTCGAATATTGCCAGCCTTAGAAGGTACCGTTCTCATTTATTTACATGATATAATGGTCACAACTGACAAAATAAAGTAATGCTATAGGTTGTTTTTCAGCTACGTTAATCATTGGAGAGTGAAATTCACCGATACATCAATAACAGAGTTCTGTACTACATTATTAACGAACTGCACTCCAGATGGCAAACCCAGTGAGAATGAAGCTTACTTTTTACTTTCGGACTGCCTACCAGAAGAGAAAACGCTGAGAGATGAAATACACCGGGCTAGATTGGTAATATAAACATCTCATAAAATTTCTTTACAACAGAAAAACGTGAAAAAAAAACGAAATTCCAAACTTGGGTGAAAAATACATAGTTCTTTTGCTTCGGAAGGGAAACATTATAATACGGCAAATTTAAATTTGCGATTTTGTGTTATTTCGTCTAATGAGATCCTAACAGTCCTTATATGGATTTTTCAGAACGTGTTAGTACCTGTGTCTGGATGTGTATATGTATGTCAAATTCGTACCCGATTTTCCGGTAGGGAGTCGATAAAATTGAATATTTTTTGCTTCCAAATATATGGCATTAATGAGTCCTATTTACCGCCGTTAGTCGATATTTATTTTATTATGTCATTTGTTTCATTTTTTATTTTTTCTGAAATTTCGTTTTTTCCAACTAAAGAACTGTTTCATTAAATAATAGCTGAAAAAATGTTGAAGTCTTCTCATAACTGAGTTCAAAAATGGAACTGCTGACAGTACTCGGTCCATTGATTTTTTGAAAGATGAAAAAAAAATTTTAGAATCGATATCAGAATGTTATGGATATCTTGAGATATATTTTGGGATGAATTCGATCCTAGTTGAATTGTTTGGTTCAATGTTAAGTTGGAGGCAAAAGATAATGAGTCTAATTCCCTTGAAAGCAAGCTTCTGAATATCCATTCATCAAGGATCCCCTTGGTAATTTCAGTTCAATAATTTTTACATAACAAACCATGTCATTGGAAAATACTATTTGACGGTTCGAATTTGTTCAACCATATTGTTGCTTAGCACAGTGAAAATAATTTCAAGGCATTAACATATGCCCCATTTTTGTGAGAGGTAACCAGCCTCTACAATATGTATTTTGTCAAATTCATGATTTTGGAAGAAAATCGATTCATACAATCGATGGAATATTCAAATTTCGATTTGTTATTTATTTTCTTTTTATCTTCAACTTTACGTGCGTGCAAGGATAACAAAAGTAGATTTTCCACCTTTTCTGAATTTGATTCATAACACTCACAAACGAATAGAGAATCAAACATTCAAATTTATTCATACATTTGCTCACAACCATATGGAATTGACGAAAAATTTTACTCTTACAATTATCATTAAAAATATTACCTGCATTCGTCTTATGCAATAGCATTAAGATATTCTGAACATGGAACATAACATTGTCTAATTATCGAAATTTCAATAGTAATAATTAATATGAAATGGATATCTTTTAAAAAAAACAAGGGTTCCTGGGAAGTAAAAAATACATATACTGACGTACTTAGCAGTCACAGCTACAGCATTTTATTAAAGAATAGATAATATGAGACATAGAATAACGAACGTTGTTGCACAACATACAAATAGAAAAATCATTGATTAAATGACCGAATTTCAATTGTGAGAAAATATTTTTTTTACTTTCTACACTGGGATGTGCTGCACTGATAGACTATAAATTTTATATGTCAGTATGGGATGATATTTTAAAATAATAACACCAATCTCAGATTTTCAGTCCCAGTTATGGGTATATTATGCAATTTCAATTAAAAAACGGGTGGCTAAAGTCATTTCGCAGAAGGCATTTTATTTTTAATATTTTCTCTTTTATTACACCACTTCATTGGTGGCAAGCTTTCGGATGGATCTCCAGCAACTACGTTCGGTATTCTCATTTTTTTTGGCTTTTTGCACATTTTATTTCTTTCTATCGATTTATTTATTTTATCGATATTTCATAATTTTACGTATAATAGATTCTCCTATACGTCAAGTTTGATATTTGAGAAACCGATCAGAAGCAGCAAAAGGCGAATCTGATCAATAGCTTTGCTAGGGTAGGTTGCATTTTTTGGTCATCTAAGAGCGATTATAGGGTAGATTGCTGGCGCTTATGGATAGGGTTAGTCAAGTTTTACAAGGATGTGTTCTGGGGGAGTCATACATCATGCGGATAACTTGACATAGAGTCGAGCGCCAGGAAGGGCACTATGGAGAGAATGAAAAATCCCCGCTAGAATTTTCTTTTCAACACTCACTATCTAGATATCAGCCTAAATTTGACTGCGACTGTCTCTGTTATTACCTGACCTTTGTTGTTCTTATGGGCTTCACCTGCAAACTTTAACCAGTGTTTGTCAGTCTTAAGAGATTGTTACTCCCTAAGTAGTTTCCACTAATTGAACATTATCTTCACTACCCACTATTGAACATTATCTTCACTGCCCACTATGCCCAGTCCTGTTCAACATCTTCATCCAAGGCATGGTGGAGACATTACAGAGGAAAGGAGATTTAGGAACTTCAATACGGGGTAGAGCCGGAGTTGAAGTCTGCACGCAATTGTGTGCGGACAATGCGGTTTTCGTCGCTGAAGAGGGTACAGAACTGAGAAACATACCAAAAAGGCTGAAACAATAAGCGCATGCAAATGAAATGGAGGTGAGTATGGAGAACACAAAAATAATGGGTTTCAAAAATAGCAGAAACGTGGTAATGCGAGGGAAAGGAAGTGGAAGTGGTAAAAGAGTTAAATACTTGGGCCCCTGGTACGCCTCCAGAAATTGGTATTGCACATATGCAAGGAATATAGCACGCAAGGCGCAGAGGCTTGCGAACAAGGCTTGAGGGGAATTGAGAAGAGGCAAGATTGAAAACTTGAGGAGAAGGCTGTACGTTCTGGAGGTGACGCTGGAAGCGGTAGCACTATACGGAGTAGGATTATGGGGATGGACGCAGCAGGAAGCAATAGAAATGATACTGAAGAAGTACACTAAGGTCAGCATGGGACTATCAAGGATCACGACGTACGACATACGGAGAATAGAGGCAGGGGCATTCAGTATAGGGAGATGGCGGTATTCAGGAGAGAGGTATCACTCCTAGTAAAACTAAACGAAATGAAGGTGAATAGATGGCCGAGAAAGTACTCGAGAGAGAAGTTAAGAGACATCAAGAACGGCCCACCTATGTCTGGGAGAAAAATGGTAAAGAAGAGGCTGAACTAAATCGGCGCCGGCGAATTCCTGCAGAAACTCTGGAAGAGGGAAGGGGAAGGCAAAGAAAAGAAGATCACGGAAATGGCGGAGATAATGGAAGAACAGGAAAAGCAAAGAGATGGAAGGATCAAAATACTGGGACTATTACAGAGAAATAAAAGAAGACACGGCCGTGAGCGGATACTGGCTAGATAGGAAATTGAGCGAAGAGCAGAAAGCAATTTGGGCAAGGTGGGGGTACAGTAATACATGGATAGGGAAAAGGAGGGGCATGAACAAGGCCAATTGCAAGACCTCGGGAAGAAAAAACGAAGTATTGGAACATATCGTGGGGTGCAAGGTGCTGAAGAAAATGCTCACTGTGGAGGATGACATCTGATTGAAGAAATGGAGCAGAGTTAATAGCGAAGGGTATTGGAGGGGAAGATGGTGGAGCTGCTAACGACTCCACCGCGAAAGAAAATGTGCGATAGGCCCTCAGTGAGGTAAAAGAAGAAAGGAGCATGAGGGGGTGATAGGGAAGGGAAACGAAGGTAGTGTCCGTAAGGAATTTGAAAACGGACACAAAAAGAGGAGAACGGAGATTGCGAAGTCTTGAATAAAACTCAGAATAAAACCTAGTCAGAGAACAACTACAGATATAAGTAGTATTGCACGACAATCCAGTGTATGCTAACGAAGGAAGATACAATGGAAATTAAAGCCTGTTAGTTCGTGATTTGAAAATTGAATCCTCTGCATCTCCTTCAGATTAAGGATTTTAATCGCCGTCACTGGTTAAAAATTCAATTCTTTATCGATGGTTGTTGGTTTCACTCCTTCATCCTAATATACATATAAAAGAGAAGGGGCATCTAAGCCTTCCCATATAATTGATCAAATCGAATAATCGCAATCGAGAAATCAAAACTCCAAATAGCTCAATAGTCATGGCAATGAGCGTCACAATTGCCACAGATGACGGGCGCGCTGAAAACTCTCTAGATCACCGCCATTTTACCTAAATTGTTGAATTTTTATTGTTGATTCTCTTGCGAATCTCGTGAAAATCAGCAATGCAGCCGCGATGGCACAATTTGAAAAAGTACGCGGAAATTACAAACAACTGATAATCTGAATTAAGAATTCTATAATAAATTCTGGGGTGTATGATTTATAAATGTGGTATCGTTTATAATGAGTGGGATTACAAATTTTTTTTTGGTGACGATTATCAAGAATTGACAGAACAGATACGTGACATAAATCATGTTTTCAACTTTTCCCTACTCTTGTCTGATCAAATCAAAACTAATACACGAAATTGGAAAGTATTAAATTTCTCTCCATTGAATAAAGAAAGATTTAGTAGGTGATAACTGAGTGGTGGAAAAATTTCGCAATGATTTGGCAAACTCCTGTTCTAAAATTTCAAATTTATACCACCTAAGGCAGGCTGAGATAGATCAATAGATATGCAATATTAGCTATAACAATTGCATCTTGATGTATTATAAAGGTCTGAGAGGAGAATCCGAGGGAAACTGGCAGGAGCCGATGTAAAAGAAAACCTTCTGAGTGGGCGTTATTATTTTCCCAGAAGGTGTGTTTATTAATTTCTCCTTGATGAATGAAGTTTCTGGTGTTAGCTGCATGTTTGCACTTCTTCATTGTATACGTCACGTATATATCAAACTCCGCTGTCCCCCTTACGGCAAATATTTTTCATATATAAAACAGGAAATTGATACAGCGTTCCAGATCTTGTGAAGTCACAGGAAATTGTTCGACCGGAGTTTGGATTAAGCGCGAAGGGAACCAGGATTATTCTCAATATAATTTTACAAGAAAATTTTATTGCAAAAATGAACTATGTTTGTAGTCTTTTATTATTGATTTATTCGGATTTTACTATTCAACCCATATATTTCTGTTTTAGGAATTAGGATTAGCCCAACAAGCTCAGGAAAGGAAGAGCACAGATTTTCAACGTAGATGTATGTTCTGTAAAATGGAATATTCCGGACTACGTTCGAATTATTTGAAACATCTTGTAGACAAACATCATATTCAATTAGGAAAACCGGAAAATTTGGTGTTTGTTGATAAGCTGTTGGATAAACTTCAAAATAACATTGACAAGTAAGAATTTTTTTTTCATATTTGACTTAAAACTACAAGTTGAACGAAACATATTATGTTGAACGATAATATTTTACGAATCCGGTTGTTAACTACAAGGAATGGACCAACATATTTGACGGCTACACGATAGAGTATTATGATACTGTAACATTAAAGAACATAATATTAGCACCAAAGCACATTTGGTTCTAGGGAGTTAAATCTCCTTTTACGATTGGCTGGCTCTGAGAATCCTATTTATTAAAGGAGAAGCACATAAATTAAGTTAGCTACGTAAGATATTTGCTAACTTCATGCGTAAGACTTTTTCCTTATTGGTCGTTCGGGTTCATAGTGGACGAGATCGCCAGCGCGCCGAATTTGAATTTATTCCGAAGTAGAACATGTAATATTTTCGATGGTGACTTAAACAATCAATTAGTAGAATTAATGGAATTGTTTATGTTGCCCGAAAATGAGGTAGTTTCGTTTCATCGTTATGATAAGTCACCATCAAAAATATTACATGTTCTACTTCGGAATAAATGCAAATTTGGCGCGCGAAGCGCGCTGGCGGTCTCGTGGATTATTAAAAGAAAAAAATCTTATTATTCAAGAAAAGAATTATTCCTCGAAGTTTGACGGAATTATTTTTAATCAAAAGGAAAAGTGAAAAAAAAAATAAAAGTAAAGTTTTGTAAAAAATATGTCAAGAAAACCTTTTCTGTAGTGGTGTGTCTTAAAAATTTTTGAAAAATAAGTAGAAAAAACAAGACTGGCATCAAAAGTTCTGTTCTGATAAAAAAAAACAATAGTTGAAGGAGAACCAAGGTTACGGGAAATACACGGAAGCGTATCGGCCAAGTAATTATTTTGAACATCGAACATCGTCTTCTGTTCCCATCATTATTCTCTCGTTTATCAGGCTGGAAGCTCCAGCGTATCTAGAAAAGAAGCAACTACCTCCACCACTACCCTCTGGTGAAAATCCTCAAATAAAATAAAAATGCCACTTAATGCACAAAAAGTGATACAACTCTTATCATATAAATAACCTATGTTCTTGTTGTTTTTTTCATTTATGTAAATATTTTATTTCCGATGTTCCGTGTATACCCATTATATTTTGTGAATTTATGAGATTCGTGTGTCGCCGTTGGCGACACCGGGACGGAAGAGTTTTACAGTTTTGTGATGTCCCGACATTGCCTCTAGAGATGGCGCTACAGATGAAGGCGTTTGATCAAGTTAAGGTATGATTTAGGGAGGTATTGCCAACCTTTGATCTCGCCGACACGACAACAGGGGACAAGCACCTCCAGAAGCCGTGCGCGGCGCTGTACCCCGTCTTCCCCCCATGAGCGTTTCGTCTCCATCAAGAGTTAGAATCATCGACGCGTTTTATTTAAAGTGTGCGATCGCGAATCGTAAACAAATCTCCCCCCCCCCCCCCACTCCAACGCCCCTTCGTGAGAAAACATTTTGATTTGTCGGTGAATCAATGAATTTACTTAGATTATGTTGAATATTACTAGTATCCCATTATTCGTAATCAATAGAAAAATATGTTATTCTATATTTCATTATCAAATAGTTCACTAATTCGTGGGAATGAGTGGGAAAATCATGGGGAAAGCGATCGTGAATTGAACAAAAAATAACAATGATTCTTATTATTTTTGTGCTTTTCCTTCATTTTCTTTGTAAACAAATTTTTTACATTTTTCGTACTTTCTAAAATCATTTTGTATTTTAAAAAATAATCTCAGCAGCGCCAAACAGCTTAGAAGAGTGGCGATGACCAGGAGTTGAGGGGAAGGTGAAAGTGACCGCCGCGCGCCCTCGTCCGCTTGTGAGACATGTCCCCTGTTTCTCACTTGATAATACCTCCCTAAATCATACCTTAGATTATGTCCCCGAAATTCCAATCCGGTTTAAATAATTCAAATGATTAAACACAATCCGAAGTTGAGAATTGAGGGAGAATAGCACAATGAACAAGGGACAGCAGTAACTTTTAAGTGAGAGTGGCCTATTGATAGTTGCATTTTAGACTCGGCTTCTTCAGTCTGCAATTTGTTAGAATAGTTTATCGCTCTCCAAATTCTCCTGGAGTAAACAATTTCTAGGTGTCTAATTTATTGTCGAATTCATTTGACAGTTACGGTCCTCACTCATCACGATCTCGAATTCTGTTTGTATCAACAGTTTATCGACCTCCCATGCGCAACACGTGCGGGGCCCTTTGTTCATTATTTTCGCCTGGTTGAGGACCTAGAGTCCCTCTAAGAGGAACACTTGTGGGCTGGAATAGACAAAGGCGCCCAAATTTTGGGGATTGACAAATTTTTCTCATTTCCTTTGATCTGGATTGATTTTGTAAGTCTCTTTGTTCGCCGTTGACCGTAGTGGGGTTTCTCCAAGGACTGGAGAACTAGGAATTTGAGATTTCCTATTTCGTTATATCTATGCCCTTAGCGGAATATCGACCGGTAAAATTTGAAGACAAAATAAAATGAAAATGTACATTAAATTAACATTTTGTTTCCACAAGAAGGAAAAAAATGATGCGTTATGTCATTAGGACCGATAAACACGATCATAACCCCGCTTCGCTCGGACAAATCGCAGTTTTCGAGCCCCATAACATAAAATAGTCTGTACTATACTGCAGTAAAAAAAGTGCTATAAAATAAAAGTATCATTCAACTCATGTGATGAAGAGGCTGGACTTTGTTTAGGATTATGAAGTCACATTCGTCAAATGACACTTTTATCGCCTAATGACATAACCTACTATTTTCCAACGAAGATAATTTTTATTCGAAGCATTTTTCCTTACCTGGAACCATTTTGTCACCTTGCCAATGGAACAAAGAAATCGTTATAAATACAAAATAAGCATAACATTTTGCAAAACTGATAGGGACAGTAGCGGCCTCAGGAATAAATCCTACGAGTCTTCCTAGCGATGCATTAATTATATTATGAAAATTTTATCACTGTGAACATTTAGATACATTACTTACAGATTAACATGTTTCTACTGCGAGAAGTCATTCAAGAACCGGACCATACTGAAGGAGCACATGCGAAAAAAATTGCACAAGCGAATAAATCCACATAATAAATCATATGACAGATTCTACATCACAAACTATTTGGAGTCAAACGATAACTGTCGGCGGAAGCAGGTGCACCCATATAATTTCATTATCCCTTTATTCACCTCCGAAACACGTGAACTATTCCATAAAATCATTGCATAACAGACCATTTCGGAATTAAAGGTGAATCACACCAACGAAGTGGAGTGTACGGACAATCAAGATGAAGAGGATAGCTGGGCCGATTGGAAGGAGGAAAATATTGTTACCTGCTTGTTTTGTTGTAATAAGAATAAGGAATTTGCAGAGATTTTGAAGCACATGCAATTCGAGCACAACTTTGACTTCAGCAATGAAACTAGCAGTTTGAATTTTTATTCTAAAGTATGTATTCCATAATTTTTTTTATTATTCCTTGGTAACAACTTCTCATTTATATATACATGTTTACAGGTGAAAGTGGTCAATTATCTGAGAAGACAATTTTATGAAAAAAAATGTGTTTATTGTGACTTATTTTGTGAAGATGTTCCTCAACACATGAACAAAGAGAAGCACGTCAAATTGCCCGCTACTCATGTATGGAATCAACCGGAGTAAGGAAATGAATATATTATCTTGTTTTTATCTTCCTGCACAAAATTATAGAATTATATTATATAGAAGATGAGCATCCGCCTAACATTGCGTATACGTTAACTGAATTTCTGTTGGAGTAATTGACGAATTTACTTTTAAGGCCTGGTTAGACAAACTGAATTATCTGATGTCAATATTTTTTTGTGTTTTCAAATCTGACACTTTGGTGCAGCCTGCATCAAGCACACCTACCCTAAAAAATCGATGTACGCTGACCAAAAAGCAGAAAAATTAAAAATATAGAGTCCGTGAATTTGCGCGGGTGGGGGGCGAACAGGTCCAGAAAAAAATAACGCACTCAGCACGTGTCACCGCAGGTCACTTTTATTTTAGAAAAAAAAAACTTGTCACTGGACAATATTGTTTATCAACGTCTTAATGAGCGGTTCCGAGAACAAAAGGTTACAATTAAGCGGTCAAGAGCAATTAACTGGTCCGATATGAGTACTACCGGAAACACTGTTAATGAGCCGGTCGAACGTTCGAGAGAATTCGAATGTAAGAGCTGAGCGGTACACTGAAAACCCGTGTTATACGTAGGACTCCCCGAAAACGAATGAGCGGGTGAATAGTCAGTACGTGGGAATTACTCTGAATTCCAATGTCACGTGACCTTGGTGGGGTTATTATCCTATGCAGGATAATAGCGAGCTGTGTCCAGGAAGTGGCGCCCCGAAACAAGGTATGCCAATTAGGTCCATGGCAACGACCGATTGTTTTGATCGGTGACCCACGGTGAGCGGTTCGCAAGTATGTGCGAGTAATTGACGATAGCTTCATTGTGGAGGAATCAAAGTTGAGCCGAACCTCGCATCCAGTATGCCATTTGGTGGATTTCTGCCTCTGCGGCAATTTTCCAGTATTTTGGATCATGTAGTGATTTTTTAACAGCATTTATTTCTTTGCATACAGTGCTGCCAGATGGAATCTCCCATGTTCCCCACTCCTGATAGAGTATCACGGTGCAAAGTACGGTGCGCAGAGGGTCTAGCTCTGCGTTTAAATCATTTGAATGCGATTCATAATGGAGTGACTTGATACGTAGGACCCTTCCATGGCTTTTGTGAAGAAAGTAGTGTTTAAACCGTACGGGCATTATTTTGGGGAGAAACGAATGTCGCAAGAGTCACGTGAGGAAGGCTAAATCATCACGAGGGTTACTAGGAAGAGGGTTAATAATGAGGAGAGTTATTTGGGGGAAATTCAAGCGTCGCAAGAGTCATCTGGGTTCGAGTCAAGCGTCAAGTGAGTCATTTGGGGCATGGTCAAACGTCCCGAGAGTCATTCCGGGCAGGGTTAAACGTCACGAGGTTCGCCAGGGGGTCATTTGGACTCACAAAGTCACGCGAGGCAGAGTCCAGGGTTATGAAATTTGGGTTTGAAGTCATTTTTTTTTTAATTGAGACTATTAAGGAACAAGGAGTCTCACCGCTCTGGAAATCGGGAAAGCCCGCCACCAGTACTTCATTGTCTGAAATTTAAATCATGCGATGCGTCCAATGATATGGGAAAATAGGAATGGGTAGTATTATTACATATTTGAGGAAATCATTTCAAGTAAAGTTGGAGCATATTGGGAACATTATTTATTTTATTTACGGAAGCAATTCCGGAACAATATGGTCGTAAACCATCTATCTCCAGGCTTCGCGCATGCTTATGCATTATGGCTGCGCAAAGAAACTGCACATTGGTATCGCACAGCGCCGGGACGACGCGAGCCTATATCTCTCTGCGCGAGAAAGATACCCATGAAAATCGCACGCGTGGGATTTTCTCCCCCATTTAGCACCACTGTTTGCATGCGATGTGGTAAAAGCCTTCAAGTAGCCATTTTGATACATTCGTTTCGAAAAATCAACACTATTTGTTGATTGGATGGGAAATTCCTTCATCAGTTACCGCTAAAAAATTTAAAGAATGACTGAAATACGAAACAGCGTTACGAAAATGGAATCGACGGTACTTGACGCGGCTTCTCAAAATATCTGTTCACGTAAGGAAGAATTGTGTTGGATTAATCCCTTACTAATTACGTCTGAAATGAATCTCAAAAAGCGTCTGAAAGGTGTGCCAACAACTCTTGATTCTGTTTTTTTTTTTACATTTTTTTTCAATCAAAACACTTGACAAACTTGACAGTATTTCCTATTTCAGCCATTTGTAGTTAACATTCGCTGTTACAAGATGAAACTAGCTATTATCCGAAGGCCTTCAGCCAGTGAACTATATGCGTTTGTTTCTAATATACATTTTTTTGCTTGCTATCCACACAGATCAGACATATTATTTGGTGTGATGGAAATGAAACATAAGTAATGGTGATTTGTTGGGTTGAAGATACTAAACAGATTTGGTTACTCTTAACTGTGTATTAATTCTCCCGGTTTTGATTTTTGATTTGTTTGTTTTTGATTTGTCTGATTTTTTTCCAATAATTATAAGTTTTTGTTTATTTTGATATTTGATCTATGTATACAATAAAAGAGCAGTTTCCCACTTGTTGCAACTATCATGATATCTCATTTGAACAGCATGAATTCTACATTTCCAATTTTTCAATTTTATTTCAGCATACATTTCTTATTTTGGTACATCTCTGCTTCATGCAGGACTACATCAGATGTAAAGATAACAGAGGAAACTACACGAAATAATTAGTCTATCGAATCGGGTCTGAAGTGTGTTAGAAATCAAATCAATTATTTGAGGAGGATTTTCTTTATGTATTTCGTGATATTTTAATTTGCTGACTTCATTCTACATATAATGAAACTAAAATTATAGATTACTTCTGAAGAAATTTCTCATAATGCAATTATATTGTCGTCCTCAAAATTCGTCTTCTTATTGCTTTTGTTCTATTCCAGGTATTACTTCCCGACCTCTGAGGATGATTCATTCTTATATCATTTGGACTGCGCCACCGATGATGAGAACGAAGCAAATATATGACATCATCCGTTATGACATAATATGACAAAATATGTTGGTATTCCCTAACTAATGCCTCGAATGCCTTGCTTTTATTAATGTATTGTAATTATTCTGTAATATTTTATTATTTTTACTGTGAATTTCATGTGCTTACAAGTATTGAGAAATTGATAACTTGGCGACCAGAAAAGTCCAACCCCTCTAAATCAAAAAATAATTTTTTTAAAGAAAATCATTGAGAAGGGCGGCGCACATTGTTTTATTTCCCAAAATTGGAAAATAACATACTTCGATACACATGCAACAAGATGATAAAGCATGCGAAGTTAGCGAATTGAGGGAAAGCTGAGATCACTTTCAGCGAGTGGGAAATTGTGGGCAATTGTACTGTTTTCCTTTACTAGTAAACGAGAAGCGTTTTGCTGGACAAGTTTGAACTTTCCGTTTGCAAGTAGATGAGAAAACCTTTTTCAACGTGGGTTGAACGTAGCATGAAAGATGAGAATTAAGGGCCAATGTCAGAATATTGATTAACAAATCAAACATATAAAAATTGAATAAGAAAGCGTCGAAAAAATGTTAATCCTTTCTTATTATTCCATTTTTGTAAGTGTGGAATGGATCGGTTAAATGATTTTTAGTAGATCTATATAAATATACTAGCTGACCCGGTAAACGTTGTCTTGCCATATAAATAATTTCCTGGTAATTTCTAGTGTAGACAAAAAATCCCTACTGCGTTCTAATAATAAACTAAATAAGGTGAAGAAAATCTCGAAAACCAGTGCTGAACGTGTCCGGGAATACCCAGCTAGGAAGAGAGCTATCAATTTACAACCACCTCCGAACCCTTCACTGGTAGACGAAATCGAACAGACCAATAATTTGGACGATGGTAATGAGCCTTCCGCAACGTTAAACGCTCCAAATAGAATTTTCCGCGGTATGTTTGTTCCACGTGTTGGTGCAGACATCCCAGGGCCATCACCAAGGAAGGATGACGTGAGAAGCATAACCATGAACCCTAACCTTCCTTACAAAGACTTCACTCGATTTAAGAATATACATAGAGAATCTGATAAAAAATTCAAGAATAATTCTTGCGGTTTTCCTTCCTCTATCTGTGATCGATTGTGGTTCCAAGAGGATTTGACAGCTCCAGCCAATCAACATAGTGAGATTTTAGATACAATTGCACCACCAATGAATAGTGATGAAAGGAAAATTTGCTACACCTGCCTTCGAACACTCAACGCTAATTCTATCCCAATATTGTCAGTATATAATGGCTTCTCATATGTACAAATACCTGCCCATCTTCCACCCCTCGATTTGGTATCAGAAAGACTGATATCACCGAGAATTCCATTCATGCAAATACGGCGATTACGGCATGGACATGGACAATATGGAATATGTGGACAGATAATCAACGTTCCAGTTGAAGTGGATACAAGGGTGAAACATTTTCCACGACATCTTGATGACGATCATTGCATCAATGTGCACATTAAGAAAAAGAAAATTCACAAGTCCAGTCATTTGAGTGGTCTCACCAACAAGAGAACAATTAAGGCTGGGCTGCAGTATCGAACCAAAGAATTGCCGATATCATAAAATTTATACATAGAGTATTATTGTCATATACTCCCTCTGGCGCAGCAGAATTAGAAGCTTTGAACACTATGCCCATGATTTTAAGTGGTGATTTTTATGTAAATTTTGCCTTGGAAGAAGCTCAATCACTTGTACAATTTTTAGAAAGTAAATTTAATTTAAAAATGAATAAGAATCCCAAAGACTCAACAACCAGATCAGGCACGACGATAGATGCAATTTTCTCAAGATATTTAAATAATTTACAATCACGAGTTTTCATTTCATATGTTTCATATTACAAATCAATTGTGTCTTTTCTTGAACCTGAAAGTATGGAAGTGAATGAATAGTCTTTCTATAAATGGAGGCGAGAACGTTAGCTATCTTTTTTTTGATTAACGTAACACCCTTAAAAATTCCCGAATAATGAATGGTGGCTTCGGTTATCGAGGAAATATTTCTATCTCATAAAACTTGCTAGGGTATGTATTTTCATTTCAAGTGCCCATCGAGATCCATGAAGTTTCACTTCTATCGCCTAGCTTTTTAGGCTGATGATTTTTTTTCTCCCAAAATCCGTTTTTCTTGGTATCAATTGCTCAGAAAAGCAACCAATATCTATCCACATCAATTTTGGATTTTACCAAAAATTTATATTGAACATGTTTGTAGAGGCTTCCAGTCCATCTACATCGTTACTGTAATAACCTATCTCTATCACAAATCATGGAGACACGGGTCTTTGTCATTAACATCCAATTCTCCACAATTCCATTGCAGAAAAAGACGGTCAAAGAAATTGTAACAGACATGTGGGGATGTCTGTTAGAAGCACCCCAAAGACGGGAGGAATACCATCAAATCCCGAGGCGACCAATAGAATAAATCGTGAGTGAGAGGGAATAGAGAGAGACAATTTTTATTTTTGTACTTTTCCACCCCGGTGTGGCTAAACCCGGAAAATAGGAATTTGTATACTTTCCCCTCCATCCTCGGGTGGTCAATTAAGGAGTTTGCTTTCCTTTTACCGACCCAAACATGAGTTTTGTGGGCCCATCCAAATTATCGCGAAAAAGGGCCGAAATACGAGTCATCCGGTAATTTTTGTGGGGTTCATCCTTAGTCAATCTTACGGACATTTGAATAAGCCCGGCTGAAACACCGGAGCTCCAAGAGGCGGATCTTAGGGGGATTAATCGGTTACGTTTTAGTTTTTTTGTGGAAGGTCGCTCGAAGCAGGTACAGCCCCTGTCTCCGACGAATTGCCAGGCTGTTTAGGATTTACGAAATTAGTCTTCGGTTTCTAGATACATTTATTATTTATTTAACCCCCCTAGATCCCGGAGAGTCAAACCCGCAGGAAGCGCCAAAACCCTAGAATCATTAGTGAGCCATCACGTCCCAAGAACCCGGCCGGTAAAGGGGAGAGTCAGGACCAAGGTTAAAACAGTTAAACTAGAGAGGGTGACACTACGCGGTGCCCCTCGGAAAATTTCGGGAGGACCTCGGGAAATAGGGCGGAGCCTCCCGCTTCTTCCCCATCAGATCACATCGACGTGATCGATCAGTCGCGATCTGCGAATCAAAGGGATAAGAACTAAGATTTAGAGTTATCTGTGAATAGTGGGTTAAATCGAGAATGAAGGGAAAAGGTGTAGACGCCTAGATTTAATGGTGAGTTAATTATGTGATGTATTCGCTCTGGGTTAAGCCCAAAGCGCCCTTCCTCCACTTCCGGGTGGTTAATGATTAGAGATAGTAAGGATTTCCCCAAGTTTGTGAAAATTTGCCCGTCAATAAATTACGAGTGGTCTCCAGGGTTTACCTGGCCAAAAATCCCTTCACCGGGCCCCTTGACGCGTTTCATCGGTGTTTCTTTGTTTTTTTGAGCAAATCCGGATAGTAATAAATAAATAAAAGAAAGGGTAGAATAGTGGTTACTGTGCTGCGTAGTAGTATGAAGGGTAGAGCGGGGTGCGGATTGCATCATCCGCCCGTTCGATACCCCGATCGAAATTCCACCGGAACTTCTAATGGTTGCAGGTCGGCCAATAATGAGCCGAAATCTCTCACATTTTGTGAGATCATTCGGGGAGTTATTCCACTGAAGTGGATCCTTGGAATTCGAAAATCCACTCAGCCGTTCCCGAGATATGTTTAATTACCGGGTAATTCCCCCCTTGGTGTAACACCTTGGTTGGGCCCATTGAAGTGCGTTCGCGGTTCCGACAGGATTACGGTGATCCTGTGACGGCTAGAAATGATTGAAAAATGTTGAATTTTTGCTGGAAGCACCTACTAGAGTATCGCGATTTAATGAGCTATAAAATTTGATTTTTGCCTCTGCGAATTAGGCGTTTTCGCGAATCTCCGGAAGCGTGATTTCCGGCCTTCGAAAATCTCCCCCATGGGTGGTGGGTTTCGCATCCGTCTCTCTCGCTCCCGCGGCGTCCTACCGGGCGCCTCTCTCTCTCCCTCTCTCTCGCACGCGTTAGATTAGCTATGCTGTAAGATCTTTAACATTTATTGGCTATTTTTACATTGTTGGAAGTGAGATTTTTAGGAAACATATATTTAGGGAATTCGGCAAAGTATTTGGGAACTTATTCCGAAGCTTTGATAATAATTAGGGATTTATTAAAGATTATCCAGGATTATTAATCCTGGTCAAGATTAAAAGAAATTAAAGGGAATGTCGGAGAAAAATAATGTTAGGAAACTTTTGTATATCATTTGTGGATAATTGGGAGGGCGGAATATTTGGAAGAATATACATAATTTAATTATTCTTGTGACTTCTTTTTTATTTTTCCCTCCTAAATCCCTTATTTTGTGGCCAATACCTCTAGTTCCACCTGAAACCCACCCCTCTCTCCACAACCTAACACACTGAGCGAACCGAGGACCGTTACCTTTCCCCGAAATCTAATTGTCTCTCCTTTTTGATGTGAAACATCTATAGGCTCACTTGTAAACTGAATCGTTGGCGTGGCGACGGGTCGCCACGCTATACTAAGGTATACCTATATATATTATGGGTAGTAGAGTGTACGGCGTGGCGACCCGTCGCCACGCTATACTAAGGTATACCTCTATATATTATGTGTAGTAGAGTGTGAAAAGGACTTTTCGGTTCCAAATCACCCCCTAAACACGCCGATGCACTTCTAACAATATCATAAAAATGACCCTGTATATATATTTTATGTGTAGTGAGTGTACGGTGTGGCTTCTCACTCAGTTCGACGTTGTTGTTTACTTCGGTACACATAACCTGCGTTTTATTTAATTTTTCATTTTAATTTTTGACAATAAAATCTGTGTGATAGTGATAACTCAGAAAACCAAACTGATCAACCTTGTGCAAAGAAAGTGAAACTGCACTATGGCATACTACCAAGTCATCAGTAAGTAGATCGTATTTTTCAAGTGTCCATAAATGTAATTATTATATTTTTATATTTAATTACTCACCCCTGACGTGCTCTATAAACGAGACGAAGGGGACGGTTTCAGTTACCGACTGAGCGGGTCCCCAGGTGGCGGATAGGGGGAAAGCCGGAGAATGGGTGGCACCTCGGGAACGGAGACAGGAGGCTGGATAACAGCACCTGAATCCAGGATCCTGGGGCCTACTTCGCAACCCGGCTAGCGACAGCTATAACGTCGACCTACGGGAGTAAAGACCCGTCAGGAAGACCCAAGGCATCGCGGCGGACCAGACTCCCCAAGCTAAGGTGGAAGTAATCGTGCCGAGGGCGGAATGGCACTGGGGAACAGTGTCTCAAACGATATCCTTGGGGAACCAGGCAGCACCCCATTGTATTCATGCCGTACCCCCGTATCCAGGCTCTGCGGGGGTGGACTTCTTGTTCCTGATTACTCGTGGGAACTACATGGAGCCTACTATTAATAAAAATTTTAACGCCGATGACGGTGCCCTCTCTGAGGGAACGGCAGAGGCTTGCAGGGCAGAGGAGATGATCGGCGCTAGGGCCCCAGAAGGGGAACAAGCACAGATGCCGATGCAGATGGGGGTGGAGGGGGAGCCAGCCTCAGAGGGGGCTACCATTGGTGGGCCCGATGTCGCTGACCCCACCCAGGATAAAAGAAAGAAGGGGCGGACGGGCGCGGAGAAACGCAGGGCCTACCAGGCTAGGCTGAAAGCCGAGGCCTCGCGGGATCTGCAATCCCCGCAGGTAGCGACCGCATCAGAGGGAAAGGAGGAATAGGGGACAGGGTCCAAGAGGCCCAGGTCCTCTGGTTCCACTCCCCCGGATGTGGCCATGCCCGCGAAGAGGGTGCGGGCGATGGAAGGGCTGGGGGCTGCTTCCTTCAGGGAGGCGGGGAAGGGTGGAGGCAGGGTGGCCGTAGTGCCAACTGGCTACCCTGAGCTGTCCCTGACGAGGGAGCTGGCCGACCTAGTTCAGGAGGCGCTGGTGGCAGCACTGTTCGGGACTGACCTAGACAGGTCAGCTCCCGAGCTTTGATGGCCACTGGTACGAGGATGGAGTGCTGTGGGTGGCATGCACGGATGGTCGGTCGAAGGACTGGCTGAAGGCCGTGGTGCCCACCCTGGCACCCTGGGAAGGGGCCCTTATCCTAATGGATAAGGAAGCGCTCCAGAAGCTGATCAGGGTGACGGCCTTTCTCCCGGGAAAACCCGTGGGAGCGGCTGTGGCCCTTGAGAGGCGTAGACCCAGCGGAGAGCGGGGGGAGGAAAGGCGCCCCAGGCCCAGCGGGACCCTGGGAATGCGGTCACTGACCAAAGTGGGTCAGGGGCTGCAGGGGATGAGGGCGGGCGGAAGGGAGCGCCAACTGGACCAGATGGTCCGGAGGGTGCCCCTGTAACTGCCGAGAAAGGCGGCCGCGAGGGTGAGGCGCGGGAGAGCGAGGAGGACTCCCTCTTACAGAGGGACCCCCTTGCTGTTGCACGACCTCCGCTGAGCGGACGCCCAAAGGGCCGTAGAGGAAGGCCGCCTCTGGTGAGGGGTGGCTCGGCGGGGACTGGAAGGGGGTCTGAAGGGACCCTCAACTGGGCCCTGCCGGGCTCACCTCACCCGGGGCAGGTAAGGGGGCCAACAGGCGACCCTGCCTAAAGGCCCATCAATGACCTGCTTGGCGAGGCGAGGAGGAGCAGGAGACGAGATGCGGGGAGACGGCTTGGTCTCACTGCTAGTCCACTACTCCGAGATTAACTTGCAGCACTGCAGGGCTGCGATCGAAGGGGCCTTTGATATCACCTCCTTTGATACGATGGAGAAAGCGGCGGCATCTTTTGGGATCGAGGAGTCAGTCACCAAATGGATAGCCGCCATGCTCCGAACTAGAGTTGTCCACTCCACCCTTCGGGACAGTGCGGTAAGGGCTGCGGCGAGGTGGGCCTGCCCGCAGGGGGGGGGGGTTATCTCCCCTCTGCTATCGCTCCTCGTCGTCGTCGTCGACGGCCTCCTCACTGGACTCGAGGAGCTGGGGGTAAGGACAGGCGCATATGCAGATGATGGGGCACAGCTGGTAACTAGCAGGCACGCGAGCATGCTACATAGCAAAATGCAGGAGGTGCAGGACTATGTTCAGCACTGGTGCACATCGAAGGGCCTGAGGGTGAACCCAGGCAAGACGGAGACGGTGAACTTTACAA
Source organism: Diachasmimorpha longicaudata (assembly GCF_034640455.1). NCBI lineage: Eukaryota > Metazoa > Arthropoda > Insecta > Hymenoptera > Braconidae > Diachasmimorpha > Diachasmimorpha longicaudata. Next base: position 1,822,501 of record NC_087237.1, read on the forward strand.
GCAGAAGGAGGGGTGCCGTTAAAGCTCCTTCCATTTATAACACAGTGCTGAAATTCTCTGGGGAAGTCAAATACCTAGGTATTTGGCGAGACAAGAATCTCGACTGGAAAAAGCATATCGCCATGCAGACCAACAAGGTCACTATGACATACTGGGCATGCAGGCGAATGTTCGGAAGCACATGGGGTCTAAGGCCGAGGATGGTCAAGTGGATCTACCCGGCCATAATGACCCCACAGCTTGCTTATGCAGCCGTAGTGTGGTGGACGGCCTTGAATAAGGCCAGCCACAGGAAAGCGGTGGACAGAGTGGGTAGGCTTGCGATGCTGGGCATAACAGGGGCCCTTCGAACTACCCCGAGCTCAGCATTGGAGGCCCTGCTCTTCATGCAACCGCCACACCTGATTCTAAGCGCGGAGGCGATACAAGCGGCTGCAAGATTGCGGCTGCAGGGAACGTGGAAGGAAGCCGTGAATGGGCATGCTAGTGTCCTCCGCGCAGACAGTGAGCTGGAAGGGCTACTGTCGCGCGGTGCTGACGCCTGCAGAGCCAGATGGCACTTTCGCAGAAAGTTCTCTGTCAACCTTAGATGGGGGGAAACCCCTTCAGGAAAGGACGCGGACTGGACGCCGCCCCGTGGTATACGGATGGATCACGAGTGAGCGGACGGGCAGGAGCGGGGGTTTGGTCAGAGGGGCCCGCAATAGCGAGGGCCATCGGGCGGGACTCGCACGGAACCGTGCTCCAGACTGAGCTGGCTGCCCTAAGGACCTGCGCCAGGATGATCCTGGAGAGAGGGGACAAGGGCAAAAAGATCTTCATCTACACAGACAGCAGACGCGCGGTGAGGGCAATACTCAAGTCCGAGTGTTGCTCTAATTCAGTGGGTGAATGCGTAGAGCTGATGGAGGAAATTGCCGTAAATAATCGGCTTGAGGTGGCTTGGATTCCAGGCCACGCTGGCATCAGAGGCAATGAGAAAGCCGATGAGCTGGCAAAGAACGGAAGCAGTAGGGCCTCTCAGAGGGAAGTGGAGCACGTAGGCGTGCACACCGACTTTGTGAAGGACCTGGTCAAGGAGCGTGGGGACATTCAATGCGGTATTATGAACACAACCTTGCCAGGTTATGGTTTTCGGAAACCTCGCATGGCCTATTAATCGACTCTACATCCATAAGAACAAACACTTAGGCTATTACCCTCTGCCAAGGGGGGGTTTGGAAAAATCCATACTGTCGGCGGGTTCAAATGGCCGAAGGACACTTTGCAACCATGATGACGCCGGGTCACAAGTGACTGAGCCAGGCATGGCTCCCGCGGGGAACCTCGCGGCGGTGGTCCTTGGTGTCAGCCTGACACCCAGAATGTGAAGAGTGGATAAGGGTATTTGGGACTAACAGAAATAGAATAGAAGAAGAAGAGGAAGAAAAGAGCAGAGGTGAATCTGATTCCCATTCATATCTCCAACCGGGACAGGGTTACCCAGAGAAGGTTACCGGGTTCCTGTCCCACGACTCTCGTCTCCGACAACGAGAGCTGGTTGGTCCCATTCATTCGTTCACTCATCGTCGCCGCGATTTCTAATTTCCGCGTACGCTTCCACGCATTTCAGCCACATACATTCCCTGCAAAAATCCGCGAACACGGCGAATGACTCCCTGGACGACACTAACGCTTGTGCCGCCTGGGGCCATGGGCGATTCCCGATTATTCCCGCGATGCACTCCCGCTGTGGTGCATATATCGGACAGTCCATGATGAAATGCTGGACTGTGTCTTCAGCCTGGTCGCACTTGCAGTTGCGTGACTGGGCAAGGTACCGGTCATGGAGATAAGACCGGAATTGTCCATGCCCTGTCAGGACCTGCGAGACCCAGTGGTCGCACTCGACCCACTTAGCGTCCAGGCGCGCCGCAGTATCGGGGAAGAACGCAAAGGCGTTCCTCCCGGTTGAAGCCCGCTCGAACCTACTCCCTCAGAGATTTCGGATCTCTGTTTTTATATTCTCAACGGCCTCGATCGGACGGCCGTTGATACCAACGCGCGGATTCGCGGGGTCTATATCTACATCTCCTATTCTGACAGGAATGCCTTTCTTGGCTTGGTAGCGCGCTGCTCTTTCCCTCAATAATAGGTCCACAGGAAGCACTCCCGCCGCTGCGCAGAGTGCTTCGTGTGAAGCCGTCCTATACGCGCCAGTCACCGTCAGCAGCGCGCTCCTCTGCGCGGTACGGAGTTTCCTCCAGTCGTGCGGTGTGCACCGGTCCACCCACCCGTGGGCTGCATACGACGCGACAGCCTGGATGACGCCCTGAAACACGACCTTAACCGATCGGTATCGGAGTCCCCGATGCTTGTGCATTAGGGCCGATAACCGAGTGAAGGGGACCCTAGCTTTCTCCTGTATATATTCGGTGTGGGTCCGGACCCGCATGTTCCTATTAAAATGTACCCCGAGGTACCTAACGCTCTCCTTAAACCGAATCTTCTCCCCGGCGAGCCTAATTTCGGGTGGGCGGATATCCAACGCCGGTTTTACGCGTCGGCGTGTCCTTCGGGTCCTATCCCACCTATATTGCATCAGCGGCGTTCTCTTCTGCGAATTGCATGACAGGACAATTGCCTCTGTCTTGCTCTTCGACATTTCGAGCTTCGCTGATGCGCACCACGACGCGATGTGATCAACGACGGCTCGGCCTATCCTCTCTATCTCCTTATGCGAGTCGGCCGATACGACTGCGATAAGGTCGTCCGCGTAGGCGACTTCGATTGCGCCGAAGTTCTGCTCGATGCTCTTGAGGAGGGCATCGAACATGAGATTCCAGCAAGCGGGGCCCAGGACTGATCCTTGCGGACAGCTCCGGGTGGCCGGCTTGGAAACCCCTTGGTCGCTCCAGGCGATCTTGACGGTCCGATTGTCAAAGTAGCTCCGGAGCACTTCAAAGACATTCTTCGGACAGTGTCGATCCGCCAAAGACTGGAGGACTAGGGGCCACCACACGTTGTCAAGGGCTCCTGAGATATCAAAGAGGAGTACCTCTTGTCGTTACCGCGTTCGACTAATTCACGCAACTCTACTATCGCGTCTTCCGTGGAGCGTCCAGGCATAAAGCCTAACTTCAATTAAATCGCATCCTGGGACTTTGTTATTCTTAAGGGTCTTTACGAGACCCTTAAGTTGGTCGTCCGTCAAATCTCGTGCGTCCTCTGTCTGGACCGTCAGGTTCCTCGCGCGTTCGCGGATGTCTGTCTGTTCGGGTGTGTCTTCGTTGGGGTCATCGTCGGGTACGTGTGTGTCCAACAGTACCTCAGCAGTCTCACGTATCGTAAGTGTCGTGCCATTCGCGGTTCTAGGTGTGCTGAGTACCGTGCCTACACGCAATTTATCAGCTGCGTATTTATAATGAAAGCCCCAGGGATTCGCGTTGCTTTCCGTCGTTATATAACCGCGCCAGCTATTTTCTTTACATGTCCTAAGTAGCCTGGTGTACGACCGCAGGACTACACGATACCTATTCTGTTTAATTTTTCGCGCGTCAGGGTTAGTCTCCCTTCGGTAGCCGTTACGGAGACGACTGACCAGCTTGCGTTCGTTGGTCAGCTCCTCGGTCCACCACGGATTCGCGCGACGGTAATGCCTGCGGCGCGGCATCGAATCTTGGCAGGCTTTGGTGAGTACGTCACCCAGCACCTCTGCCATTCTCTCAACATCCGCTGGGGAGTCCAGCGGATGGTGCGCGAGTTTCTCACGGGCCTCCTCATCAAGGGTCGCCTCGAACTTTTCCCAGTCGGCCCGACGAACGTGGAACCGCATGGTAGAGCCCCCGCCGACCCCCGAGTTATTGACGCGCTGTGAGGGACTCCGGATCGCTAAACGAAAGAAAACCGACGTGTGGTCACTAGTGGACCACTCGTCCTCCAACCTCCATGCACGTATGAATTTATACATGCCAGGAGTGGCCAGTGTGACGTCAATGAACGACGTACTTGCGGCACTCCTGAAGGTTGGGCCCTGCCTAGCATCATTCGCGACGCGGAGACCGAAAGACTCGATGAGCTCACCCAGGAGGACACCACGGTCAGTGGTCCTGGGGCTACAAAGGGAGTGTTGGGCGTTGGAATCCGCCGCCACCAGAACGCGGCGACCCCTGAGACAGCTGAAAACCTTTTCGAGCTGTCTCAGGTGGATTTCTATGTCGTCCGAGTACTGAAAATAACTGGAGACGACGAAGAAGGATCCACCGGGGACGCGGGCTTCAGCACAAACGCAATGTGCAGTACTTATTTGGGTCACGTAAGCAATCTCCACGATGGAGTTGCATGTAACGACGGCCGCCCACGGCCGCTCCGTTGAGCTCGCGGCAATACGCATACCGAGTCCTAGGCCTCGGATGGCCCAGGTGTTCGCCTCACGAATGGCATACGGCTCCTGGAGCAACAATATGTCCAGACGCTCCTTGCGAATTAGTTGGAAGACCTCCCCGGTTACTGCAATTGAGCGGGACATGTTCAATTGCAGTATTCTAACGTCGCGTTGCGCGCCCGGTCCCTCGATCGCGGGGGTCCGGGAAGGATGACCGATTGGGACGGGGGGTACCGGTGAGCCTCCGGTCGCGACGCGATTACTATCGATCCTACTTAAGCTAACGTGGCACTCGCGAACCCTACCTAATAATTGAGTGGAATCACCGGTCGATGTTCTTGAAGATCCAGGCGTTGGCTGGCTCGGCCGTGCAGTCAACTCCTCTTCCTCTGCGACGTCATCGTGGACAGCACGAAGGCTGGAACCTTTCCCTCGTCGGGAGGACAGTGCCCCGGCGCACGGCGGGCGACTACGAACCCTTGAGGGCACCACCCTCCTTGGGTCCCTCGATGTAGTCACCTGAGATGTTGCTCTGGCATGCTGGGAGGCGATGCGCAGACTTCGCCGCACGACGGACGCATTATTGTGCCCCCCCGGAGATCCGATTGGGGGCAGCTTAGACTCCGGAATGAATTTGCAATAGTGCTCTGCCATGGTTGAAGTTTTAGACAAGACGGTCGCCGGCCGTGCCAAAAAGCAAGAGCTGAAAAGCTGAAAAGTAAAAGAAAGAGAATAAATAAGAGGATCAAGGATTAGATGGGGCGGTTCCCCGCGGCACCAAGCTGGGTAGCTCGGGACGCTGGGTTCCGTCCCTGGGAGGGGGCCTTCCGGTTCCCGCCGAGCTGGGTAGCTCGTATTGGGGCCCGGTAGAGGCGCTGAGGGAGAGCTCCCCCTCGACACCCCTCGAAAGAGGAGCAGAGAGGGGGCAGCCCCACAGAAACGGGGAACTCACCCATTTAACCCGACGACCCACCCCGCGAACCGTCCCTTTCCCGAGGGATGCCCACCCGCTCCCCCTAAGTCCCAGCCCCACGTTTGTCGTCGCCTTTTCGCCGGCTTCCACCGTTGCGGGAGGTTCCGACTACTAACGCGCGGCTGGAACTAGTTGCGAAAACCGCAATGTCCATGCCCTTCGCACTGCGAAGCTGCCTGTCCACCCTCCCCCGCACCACCCCACGAACCGACCCGTTTCCGAGGGATACCCACCCACTCCCCCTGGCCCAACCCCCACGTGTGGCGTCGCGTTTTCGCGGGCCTCCACCGTTGCGGGAGGTTCCGACTACTAACGCGTGGATGGAACTACTTGCGAGAACCGCAGCGTCCATTCCCTTCGCATTGCGAAGCAGCCTGCTCCCCCGAACCCCCACCCACGCGTGGAACCACCCCTCCACCAACCGATCCCGCCCTCCAACACGTGGAACCACCTCTCCACCACGTGGAACCACCTCTCCACCACGTGGGACCACCTCTCCACCACGTGTAACCACCCCTCCACCAGCCGATTTCGCCCTCCCTCGCGTCTCCCGAAGTCTGGCCCACCCCACCTCCACCGCCACCTAATCCGCGAACCTCCCCCTCCGAACCACCCCTTGGGCACAGGGTTCACCCTGCACCCGTAACCCCCCTTTGGTGTAATTATTGAGACCCCCCGAAAGGGGGATCCCAATCCTTACACCAAGTTCGACTCAGGGTCCGCGGGGTCGTCACACCCCGTGTGTCAGGGCGGTTTTACCCGCCATTACACCCCCTGCGGGATCACGAATCGACACCACTGAACCCGAACTTCCTCGTCTCCAGGTAAAAGCTCATGAACCGGCGTAAAATGGAACGGGTGCATGTGCTCCCTCTGTAGCACTCTGTGGACGGTAGACTTCTTCGAGTCCATCTGCCGAGCCACGACTCTGACGCTGGCACGAGGATCATTCTCGAACCGCTCGAGTATGGCTTCCTCTCGCTGCACTGCACCAACGGTCCTGAGTCGTCCTCCGTGATGAGCTGGCGTCAAACGACCCTCCTCCCTTGCCCGATTATGCACTCCAATAAAAACTCTATGATCCGGGTGGCGACGGTTGGGAAAATCGCAAGCGTACGCCTCTGCCGCGAGACGCCCGCTCCCCCCACATAACCCGTAATAAAAATGAATATCTGCGTACTCAATGTTCGAAAACTCCGTCGAAAATGAATCTCGCGGTGAGATTTCGAGCGCGTGCAGGGTAGGGCGGTGGGAGAACCAAAAACACGCGGAGAAAACAGTCGCAATCGTCTGTGGAGAAAACAGTCGCAATCGTCCAGACGATTCCGACGACGATTCCGATTTTTGTTTTCTCCGCGACTGTTCGATGAGATTTTCATTTTCTCTTTCAGCAAAGGAGAAAAACAATGATCAATCGCTGATGATTTATTCCTCCATCCAATGCCCTTGGTTTCATCCCTTGGCATTAATTAGGGGAGGAGTAAATAATTTTTATGTAGCTGGCGGGCGTTCATTTTTTTCATTTCCCTCCCCTTCCTCTTACCCCCGCCACCAGTCATCTCTTTCTGCCGCGGCAGAGGAGTAGTACCGTATGGTGGGGACACCACCACACTCGCATGTTTTCCTCACCGACGTGCGACCGGTTATTCCACGCCCCTGATTCGTGCAACTTCAACCCTGAATAAGTTGAAAAGGGTGCGTCTTATCAAAAAGTCGCCCAGGACTTCCCGATCCAGAATTTCACCCCCAACTTAAGTTTAAAGTTTGGACGTGCAATTGCGGGACACCCTGTATATACTAGCAGACCCGGCTACGCGTTGCTGTGGCTAAGGTTTTTGTTATATTACATTGTACTGAACTTGTTGAGGCAACGGCCTCATGTGGCTAAGGGTGGCAGCACCTCCTGGGCGAGGTCTGCTTGACCGGCCGCGCTGGCATTCAGGTGCGTAGCTACGCACCTGAGGCGCTGTCCTTATCGCCGTTTCCGGTGACTTTTCGGGAACGTTCCAATCGAATCTGGAACATTCGATGTTTCCGGAGGTTTTTCTCTCGGACGTTCCGATAGTCACTTCTCAACGTGCTCTCATGGTGATCTGTAGTGGTGTTATATCTCCGTCACCAAATACGTCTCTACCGCGTTCAATATTTAACTGTTTGTTCGCGGCTCAAGTGCAACGCACATTATTGTAGTTTTTTATAATTGTTGACAACGAGTGACGTTAAAATAAAACTGTTTTATAGCGACAAACCCAGTGCTTCTCGTGTCACGTTTGTTCTCCCCCGTTAACCCGCATCCCCCTCTCTGTCGGTTTTTTTGCGCGCTCTCGCCGGAACATTTGGTCCTTCGAGCCGGATCGGGTTATCGGGGAGTGTTTTTCAAGTTTTTTAGTGGTGCACATTTCGCGGGTGAGAAAACGCGGGAACCCGGACCTGCGTGTGGTGCGCCCCGCCTCCATCGACGTCACCGACGCCCCGCCCACAGCGACGCCTGCCGCTCCGCCCCTCTCTACACGTACCGGTCGCCGCCCACGGACCGACGGTCGAGTTTTTGGGGCTGCGCCCGTACCGACGGAGCTACTCAACGGCATTGGAGCATCTCTACACTCCCTCAAATCTCACAGGGAAGTCAATATTTAATAATTTGATATTTTTTTATTGATCTTCGCCTGGTAGTATCACTGATCCTACTGCTGTTGCTACCGGGGGGTGCTTTGGTGTGCTTTATTACTGCGTGCGCTCAATTTTTGGAATTCTCCGCCTGGTTTTTTTAATTTTTTATTTTTTCCCTAACAAAGGGGATTACCGGGTTTTTTCTCTTCTCGGGCTGTGTTTTTTTTTGAGTGAGGGGTTCCTCATTCCTGCTTGAGCATGGCTTTTAGGGGGAGGATTTTATTGCAGGCCAGCAGGGCTAAATTTATTGAAAGTTTGAGGGCGGAGTCGACCTCCGGAAGCGTGCGAACTCTCACGGTGGCTGAGCGCCAGTCCAAGCTGGACATGTTGGAGAACCATTGGGCCTTGTTTGGCGTCTCCATCTGAAGCTGCTGACGGCCAAAGACAATGAAGAGGTTCTGGACCACGCGTACGTGAAGGAGGAGGTTTACGACAAGTGTTTGTCGATGTACTCCGCCGCTCGCAGCACCTTCATGGGGCTGATCAAGGGGTTGGATGACTCCATTGCTCTCTCGGAGTCGTTCCGCCGGCCATCTGTTGCTCCTCCACCGGCGTCTGTGGCTCATCGGCAGTTGCCGAAGATCTCGCTGCCGACGTTCTCAGGAACCTTTTCGGAGTGGACCCCGTACAAGGATTTGGTCCTTTCCATGGTGGTCGGGAGTTCGTCGTTGAGTACTGTGGAAAAATTCCACTATCTCCTGACGTCTCTCACGGGTGAGGCTAAGCAGCTAATCTCCACCTTGCCGGTGACCGAGGACGCATTCCTGCCAGCGTGGAACACCCTCTTGGCTCGTTACGAGAACAAGAGGTTGTTCGTCTCCATCCAGCTGGGGAAGCTCTTCGCGGCGCCGAGGGTCATTAACCGCACCGCCAGGGAGTACAACGCACTTCTCAACTCCGTGGCTGAGGCGGTAACCGCGCTGGAGTCTCTCGGTCGTCCAGTGGAGCATTGGGACGATATGCTCGTCCACCTCGTTTCGAAGCGGCTGGACGCCAAGACGCTGGAGGCCTGGGAGATTGAACTCGGCTCATCATCGGAGTTCCCCACGTACGCCGCTCTCAGGGAGTTCGTGCTCGGTAGGGCCAGGGCCAGGGAAACGATGGAGATGCACGCGTCGGAACCGCAGTCGACTGCTGCATCGACCCCTCACCAGGCTTCGAAGCATCGGCCAGTGAAGGGATGTACCCCAAGTCAGATCGGGACGGTCTACCCTCGGCTGGTCCTACGTCGCAGCCTATGTTCGGGAAGGATTCGGGGAACCACTCGTCTCGAGCTGTGAGGCCTCAACCTCAGCCTCCGTCTCAGAGTTGGGCGGACATGTGCTTCCGGGCCTGTCCGATGTGCGAGGAGGAACATTCATTGGACAGGTGCTCCAAGTTCAAAGCTCTGTCTCCTACCGAGAGGAGATCATTCGTCATTCTCAAACGTCGATGCTTCAACTGCCTGGGGAAGCATAATAGGGAGAGTTTCCGGAGCCTCAGCAAGACCTGCATTGTGTGTCGGCAGAATCACCACTCGATGATTCACATTAGTCGTCCTCAGCCGACACCTCAAGGATCGTCCCAGCCTCGTGAGAGCCAGCAGGTGGTTAGGACAATGCAGGATCCTCAGCCCGGCCCATCGATACAGTCCACTGCCTCTAGGCCTGACATGTCTCCACAGTGACATGCGATACCAACGCCCGCGCCAGAGTTGTCGCCGCGCCATGACCTCTCTCTACGGCCGGCTCTGGCGAGTGATGCTCCGTTTGTAGCCGCGATCAATCGCGAAGTGTCTCCACACCCCAGACCAGGTGTGATTCTCGCCACAGCCCTAGCCTCGCTAGTCTTGAGGGACGGCACTTCTCACGAGGTTAGGATGCTGCTGGATACTGGTTCTGAGCTGTCGTTCGCTACAAGGGAGCTAGTCAAGAAGCTCAGCTTACCGATTTCTCCAGCTGTGCTACCGGTCGTTGGTATCAGTGGTTCAACCTCTGCCTCTAATGGGTTCTCTCAATTTTATCTCAAGTCTCTGCACTCCAGCAATCAGATTCTTGTCAAGGCCTACGTTCTCGATACCCTCACGTCGTCGTTGCCGTCGTTCTCCGCCTCTCAACCTCAGCATTGGGAGCATCTCCGAGGTTTGCAGCTAGCGGATCCACACTATCTGACGTCAAGACCCGTCGATCTTCTCGTTGGCGCAGATTTCTTTGGATCGATCGTGGAGCCGCAGATCATCAAGGGGCCATCCGATTCTCCTATTGCGATGCTGACTCTCTTCGGGTGGGTGGTGCTCGGGCCTACCTGTGCAGTGGCGTCGGCGGCGAGCTCGCATCACGTCTCTGTCAGCAACGAGGAACTTAGCGAGCTTCTCACCTCGTTCTGGCAGCAGGAGGAGGTATCTGCGGCGGAGGGCAAGGACGTCGCTCTCACCAAGGAAGAGGCAGAGTGTGAGGAGTTCTTCCAGCGCACCCATACTCGGGATCGCTCGGGGCGCTATATTGTTCGTCTGCTTCTCGTTCGCTCTCCCGCAGAGCTCGGTGATTCTCTAGGCCGCGCGAAGGCGGGCCTGGCGAGCCTGCTTAGGAGGTTGGAGAAGGATCAAGGATCTCTGCAGCTTTATAGTGAATTTCTCAAGGAGTACGAAGAGTTGGGGCACATGGTGTGTGTTCCGGCTGTGCCTGTCTCAAGCGACTTTCGGATCTTGGACCGTCAACCTGGCGAGATGACCTTGGCACATGGGGCTTCGGCCTCAGGAGGGTTGAGGGTCTCCGAGGGCGGGCGGTCATACCAGGATTCCGGTCAGAGTTCGTCTCGGAGGCCATCTCGCTCTTCTGCTCCCACGTTCTACTTCCCTCATCATTGTGTTCTCCGGGAAAGTAGTGAAACTACGAAGCTGAGGGTAGTGTTCAATGGCTCCAGTAAGAGTAGCTCCGGAGTGTCTCTCAACGACATCCAGCACACTGGGGCCAAGCTGCCGCGAAACATCTCTGATGTATTGCTCTGGTCTCGACAGAGCAGGTACATCTTTATGACGGACATCACGAAGATGTTCCGTCAGATCAAGGTGCATCGGGAGTACTGGCCTCTCCAACAGATTTTGTGGCGTGATTCTCGTGGCCACATCTGCACCTATCAGCTCACCACTGTCACCTACGGGACCAAGTCTGCTCCATTCCTCGCCTGTAGGGTTCTCGACCAGCTGGTCAAGGACGAAGGGCATGGGTTCCCTCTAGCCGTCTCACCCTTGAGCAGCGGAAGATATGTGGACGACATCTGTGGGGGAGCTGACGAGGAGGATCATCTCCATTTCGTAGCTCAGGAAGTGGCAGAGCTCTGCTGGGCTGGGGGATTTCGGCTAGCGAAATGGGTTCTGCTGGGCTGGGGGATTTCCTCGACCGGGAGGGGTCTCCCAGAGTCCGAAGCCGCTAGAGGACTCCATTACGAAGATTCTCGGGTTGATTTGGGATCCAACCAACGATCGACTGAGGTTCTCCATCCAGCTCTCAGTCGACACGAAGCCATCGAAGAGGGTTGTTCTGTCGGAGGTTGCTAAACTCTTCGATCCTCTAGGGTTGCTCTCACTGGTGGTAATTCGTGCCAAGGCTCTTCTGCAGCAACTATTGTTGCAGAAGGAACTGGACTGGGACGAGGAGTTGCCGGCGCATCTGGTCCAGAGGTGGGGTCAGTTTCGAGAAGAGCTGTCCCAGGTGGATCAACTCTCGATTCCTCGTTGGCTCGGGTGTAGGAAGGATTCTCGGGTGGAAATCCATGGCTTCTCTGATGCGTCTCTACTAGCGATGTCGGCAGTGGTGTACTTGAAGGTGACGAGTGCGGATGGTATCAGCATCTCTTTAACTATTGCTAAAACCAAGGTGGCGCCTCTCAAGAAGCTCACCATCCTGCGTCTTGAGCTCAACGCCGCGGTCCTTCTACCTAAGCTCACACGGTACGTGATTGAACAGCTCAACCTTGATGGTGTTCCGGTCCATCGATGGACAGACTCCGCTGTTGCTCTGGCGTGGATTTGTGCTCATCCTTCCAGGTGGAAGGAATATGTCCACAACAGAGTAACGGTCGTTCAGGAGCTAGTGCAAGAGGCCCGTTGGAGGTACGTCAGTGGGAAGGAGAATCCTGCTGATTGTGCATCTCGGGGCATTTCGGTGACTCAACTCAATGGCCATCATTTGTGGTGGACGGGCCCAAAATGGCTACGGGAGGATGCGTCTCAGTGGCCACATGGGAGAGCAAAGTTGGACCCGTCTACGGATCTCGAGGAGAAGCCGGGGGTGACTTTAACCGCTTCCCTCGGAAGATCAAGTCTCTGGGATCTCTGCTCGTGGTATTCCTCTCTCTACAAATTGCTGAGGATCACAGCAATCGGTCAAACGGTTGTGGCGAATATGACGAGGAAGCTGGGAAGGAAAAGGGGCGTCATCGTTCCAGCAGTGTCTAGCCCTGAAAGCATCGAGGCGGCTCGGCTTTATTGGGTTAAGGCGACTCAAGCCTTTCATCTCCAAGCCGAGTGTGACATCATCTCTCACGGATTGCAATTGAAGAAGTCTCATCCATTGACCAAGCTCACGGCCTTCATCGATCAACAGGGAGTTCTCAGAGTCGGCGGCCGGTTGAAGCTCTCTACTCTGGGACCGGAGAGTAGGCATCAGGCCATCATCCCTCAAGGCTCAGTGCTCGCAGAGCTTATCATCAGTGACTCCCATCAGCGGACGCTGCACGGTGGGACGCAACTCACCTTGGCGCATCTCCGGAGGTCTTACTGGATTATTGGAGGTCGTGTACCAGTAAGATCCTTCATCCTCAAGTGCGTGGAGTGTGCGCGTCATCGGAGGATCCGAGCTCAGCAGCTGATGGGACAGCTTCCAGTGGCACGTCTGGTGACGGATCGTGCTTTCTCTAACACTGGTGTGGACTATGCCGGACCAGTGTCTATAAAGACTTGGAAAGGACGTGGTCACAAGAGCCAGAAGGGTTGGTTAGTGATCTTTGTGTGCATGGCCACGTCCGCTCTCCATCTGGAAGCTGTCACGGACTACTCTGCTGATGGTTTCATCGCCGCCTACAGGAGGTTCGTGAGTCGTCGGGGATACTGCAGACACCTGTACAGTGACTGTGGGACCAACTTCATCGGGGCGGACAAGGAGCTGAAGAAGTTGTTCTCCGCTGGAGCTAAGGAGTTCCAGCATCTCTCTGCAGTATGTCTCAAGGATGGAACGAGGTGGACGTTCAATCCTCCTGCAGCCCCTCATTTCGGGGGAAAATGGGAAGCAGCGGTCAAGTCGGTAAAGTACCATCTCGCTCGAACGGTTTGGGATCCGACTCTCACGTTCGAGGAGCTCTCTACGCTGCTGTCCCAGATTGAAGCGGTCCTTAACTCCAGGCCTCTACAAGTGCTCTCGGAAGATCCTGACGATGTGTCCTGCCTCACCCCGGGACACTTCTTCATTGGAGGAGCTCCAATAGCTCTTCCGGAGTCTTCACTGGAACACCTCAACGTTGGACGACTATCTAGATGGCAACTGATCCAGCAGAGGCTGCAGTTCTTCTGGAAGCAATGGTCTACAGGGTATCTGCAGCAGCTCCAGTCCGTCTCCAAGTGGCATCATCCGTCCAACGAGATCAAAGTCGGCAGCCTTGTACTCCTCGACGACGAGCGGTTCCCGCCAGCGAAGTGGCCTCTTGCTCGGGTCACAGCTCTGCATCCTGGGAAGGACGGTCTCTCCAGAGTTGTGACCATCAGGACCGCCTCGACGACGTTGACCAGGCCGATCTCCAAGCTGGTTTTGTTGCCAATCTCCACCAGTTGAAAGCTGGTCTCTGGCGACTTGATTAATGTTTGCTTAGTGTTCCAGGTCTTTACGGACGATCTCTACTCTTTCTGCGTCAGCAACGAGGTTCCCGACGGGGGGGGGGTGGAGAATGTTGAGGCGATAGCCTCATACGTCCTAAGGGTGTCAGCACCTCCTGGGCGGAGTCCGCCTTACCGGCCGCGTTCGGATGCAGGTGCCTAATTACGCACCCGAGGCGCTGTCCTTCTCACCGTTTCCGGTGATTCTACGGGAACGTTCGAGTTGGATCTGGAACGTTCGATTGTGATCTCGAACGTTCCATACATCCGGAGGAATCTTCTCGGACGTTCCGGGAGTCACTTAATCCAGTGCTCTCGTGGTGATCGCTCGTTTCGCCAACCCTCTATCACCAGACTTTTCTCGACCGCGTTCGATAGCGCCGTGATTGTTCGCGGCTTATGTGCAGCGCACAAGTGGATAGTATTTTTTGTATTGTTACGTATAAGTGACGTGGAAAATAAATAGTTTACTCAGTGACAAAATAGTGCGTCTCGTGTCATCGTTATTCTCCCCCGTTAACCCTCATCCCACTCTCCACCAGTTTTTAAAATCTCTTGCCGGAACAGGGGGCTACGTTGACCTCACTTGACTTCGTGTTCATCCTTCATCAGTATCACAACGCAAATATCGGATATTATCAGGTTTCTGTATCGTGGCTTTAATCGGATCACTACATCTCTTTCTATGTGTTTTTTGATTGCTTATCATTGAACTTCATCATATGATCATTATTACTATTATCGGAGATCAATCAAGTGTAAATAGTGTATAGTTGTGGTAAAATATAGTGGATTGCCTTACGGCTACATCAACGTTTTTTCTTGACCATCCCCTTGCGAAAATCATCTCTCCACTTCCGCTTCCAATCCACCCTACCCGGTTAAAATCATCAATTCCCTAACAAAGTTAAAACCAGCGTTTTTACCAAAGAACTCCGTAAAAAGGTGAAGTTTTAGACTTAACACGAACATTTAGTTTGAGATATCGTTTAATTTAAGAAAATGTATTTTTCTTTAAGTTAAGTAATATTCTATTAAAAATCAGACTCATTCAGAGTCTAATTTTTAAAATATAGGGGGAAGGTGTCATGTACTGAGCTTGATAGCCAGTAGATGTCACTATATATGATTAATCTTAGTCCGCGAAATTTAAATTAATCTTAAGTTTTATATTTTTAATCAGTGTCGAAATACGCAGCAAATAAGTAGATACAATGGACAACCAACAATGAAAACAACACCACCAGTGTGGGAAAAACCGTTACGCAGAAGTCTTAACCTCTTGAGTTTAACTTTGCCATTTATTTACCCGTAAAATTCGTTGGATAAACATTTTCTACAAACCCGAAACTTGAGAAGGAAATCATAAATCTTCGAATCAATACAGTCCAAGTCATAAAGCACCAGTTCTGTTTTTGCTCATGTTTTGATTCAACATGTGTGAGGTCTTCTTGGTCCATTGTATCGAAAGTTGAGGGCCTGAGTCCCTTGACAGAGAAAACGGGATGTCACGCGTTTTCCTTTTCACCGCTTTCCTTATTCTACCCCTCTTCCCTTTTCTTGACCAAGTTGCGTGCGCAACATTTAGACTAGTGGGGGTTGTAGGACCCAACCCTTTCAAAATTAGTTAAGTTTAGTTCAGTTCGATTTAAACTGGTTTCTGTGCCGCTTCTCTCTTCAAATAGTTAATCGCCAAATTTCACAGTCTAGTTTTGTTTGTTAGTTTTTCTGAATGTTTATTAATAGTTCAAGACTCAATTTAAGATTTAAAAGTTATTGAATAACGTGTGTGTTTCGTGCTCTCCTAAGCACTGCTGTTTGGATTGATTTTATTTACACCACCTAAATCCAACTATTTTATTTCAACGACTTGACATCGATGGAGTCCTCATTAGAGGTTTAGTGGCTAACGAATTCCACGTTTTTAAAACTTGGCGCAAATATTCGTTAATGGCGCCACTGTCCGACTAGTGACTCGATAGGACATAACATCACCAGTAGGACAGTGGCGCCATTGTGAATATTTAGCGCCAATCTTCGAATGTGGGTTCGTTAGCCGCTAAACCTCTAATGAGGACTCCATCGAAGTCTATTTCTCCAGGTTGAAGGTAATTGAATTATTGGGTAATTCAATAATAAATTAATGATACAACCGCTTAGAAGAGCACACTAACCGTTTTATTTGGCAAAAACTAACTGTAAATTGGATCCTTATACAAAAGTTATTCTTGTGCCACCCTAGGGTGGTACACTCGAGCTAACAAATTAATATCACTCGAGGGGTTGAGGTGATTGTTTGTCTCTTCTGTTTTTTGATATTTTTTGAAAATATGGTTGGAATCACTGGACGGGGATAAAATTATGTGAACACTTGAACACTGTGGATTTTGGATGGTGGTTGACACTTGAGTTTTTATTTTTATTTTAGGATGTGGTATGGTTAGTCTTGATACAAGCGAAAGTTAGGATACTTGAAGTACAAAATTGGAAACTGTTTGCCCTGTCACTATTCGTTTTTAATTGCCCTTCTTCTTCTTTCTAATTTTGGTGAGAGTGTCAGGAAGACGGGGGAGGGAATTTTCACAACATGAGAATTCGCATTTGATTGGCAGAGAAAGGTTCAACCCTCTACCTTAATCCACCCTTTTTCCGGTGGGAGAAAACTTGAGGGTTTAGCGAGAATTTTCCCTGTTTTTCAAGGCTGTAATGTTTATGGCAAAAAAAAGGAATTTTCTTTGGGCCACACGGCTGGCGATGGATTAAGTGGTAAAATCCCTGGGAATTGAGTAGTTTTTCTTTCAATGAGGTCTTAGTCTCGAGGGGAATTGTCTAAAGGGTGCTAAAGGTTATATAAAAAATCAAGAACTTTGGGTCCGGTGGGCTCTAAAATGAAACTTAAATTCCCTCGGGTTTTTCCCAAGGGTTGGTAGGGTTGTAAAACATCTGTGGGGCATATTTGGAGAGCTGAGACTCGTTTAATTTCTTGTTCTTGTTGACTGATTCTTTTGTCTCGCCTCTGTCTTCCTAGCACTCTCGTAGATTCAAAAATAAAATCAATCAAATCTTTTCGTTGAAGACGAAACAATTCTTATAACTGATCCTTATTAAGCTCTTGAAAACTAATTGAACAGACTAATGGGGAGAAGCTGCTAGCAGAAAATTTGTAATGATACTAACTTATCTTAACTTAAACTTCTAAGGGTTGGATCCAGTAACCCCCACCAGTCCAAAAAGTGGCGCACGCAAGTCTTCCTCTTGGAAAGTTTTAGATTTCTCCTTGTACAACAAAACAATGAACAATGGATCCCACATGTGTCGAAGATGTAACCCAGAAAACCTTCAAAATAAGCAGTGCTGAAATTTCACGACTTGGGACCGTGACCGTTGACTTGACTTTTTGTCTTCAAGTTTTGGTTTTACAAAGGACAGCCATTATCCAGAGTTTTGAGGGGCATAAATTAGATTCAAACTCAACAACTTGAGATTTATGTTTTCGCGCAACGGTTTTTCTCACGACAGTCAATTTATTTATCCTCTGTTCATTGTTTGTCCTTATGGTGTTCTTTTGGATTTTTTTTCTAAAACTTTCCAACGCCATTGAAATTTCATCTTGAAACAATAACTCAAATACTCGTGGATTAAGATGGCCGATCCATAGCGCCATCTATTTTATTCACCCCCAGGACATCACACCTTCCCTCATATCATAAAAATTAGACTCACAAGAGCCTAACAAGAGTCTAATTTTTCAAACAAATTCCATGAAGGATTCATATAATTATGAACTATTTAAGCTAATTTACAGTTAAGTTCATATTTGAATATTTATGTGACCAATTATTTATATTCTTATGGTTCTATGTTTTTGATGGTTTCTTTGATAAAAATGCGGGTTTTAACTTATTAATATGTACTGTTTTTGTATGATAAATCGCATTTTCTTTATTCGTAATCTTTTGTACTTCATAAGGGTCTAGATAATTAGGCTCTAATTTATTAGTTATTGCGTCATTGATTAAGAACACCCAATCACCCGATTGAAAATGTTTCTCATTTACAGCTCTGTCATAGTATTGTTTAGATTTGAATTTCGCTGAATCGGTATTATCAATTGCGCGGGCTTGTGTTTCTCGTAGCTTATATACTAAATTGCCTAAATAATCTGTATATACTGGTACAGTACTTTCTTTGACAAAGTTTGAAGGAATACGGGCTAATCTACCAAAGATTAATTCATGCGCTGTGAAACCTGTTGATTCATGAACTGAGGTGTTGTATGAAAACATTGCATACTTTAACCAGCTGTCCCAAATTCTTTCAATGTTAATAAAATTCTTTAAATTTTCGACTAGAACCACGTGACTTCTTTCAAGAGAGCGATTGGTTTGGGGATGGAAAGCTGTTGTTTTTAACTGTTGAATTTTGAATAATTTTGCTAGATGTTTCATTACTTCCCCAATAAAGTTAGAACCTTGATCGGTTAAGATTGCTTCAGGGCAACCAAAAATACAAATAAAATTTTCTGTAAAAGCTTTGACAATGTCAATGGCTTTAGTTTCAGCTAGTGGAACAGCTAACGAATATTTTGTTAAGTTGTCTTGAATGGTCAAAACATATCTAGTGCCGGAAGTGGTAATAGGTAATGGACCGACCATATCTAGTGCTACTTTTGCAAATGCTGACTGCGGGGTATCGGTTATTATTATTGGTTGTCTAGTTATCACTCTAACTAATTTATCTTTCTGGCAAATCACACAATGTTTAATAAAGTTCTAAATTTCATGTTGTCCCAAAGAGAAACATACTCCGAATTCTATCATACGTTTTTACAACACCCTTGTGTCCACCCACTACAGACCCGTGCATTTCTTCAATAATATTTTCTCGTTTATCTATTCCGGGAATTTGTGTTTGATTAAGACAAAGGGTTATATGATAACCTTGGGAAAATGTTTTCTCTAAATACGTTTTAATGTTCCCCCAAGGGAGTTTATCAAGTCCGCCCCAGCTGTTGCGATCCTCACGGTTTTTACATCACAATAATCCATGGTCTCTTTAAATTTTGAAATACAAGAATTTATATTTGTCAAAATCGTTTTTTCTTCAGCTGAATCTTTAGTAACTACAAGGAAAATATGAAAATTTCCATGTTTAAAGATAACAACTTCACTGATTTAAGGCTTATCTTTAGGAAAATCATCTTCTCTGATATAGTTTCTAACTAGAACTTCTTGAAATACAGGGGTTCTCATTTTAAAATCTGCGGAGATAAAAGTGATGATATTATCCTTTTTCATAAAAATTCCATCCCTAGTTTCACTAAAAACATTCGAGGAAGCGCGTTGTTTAGCTCGTTTTCCGTGTTTAACTTTTAGTCGTGCGTTGGTGACATTCAATTTGTCTTCGTCTGAACTAAGTTGATCATCATAATCACTGATATCATCTGGAAATTCTTCATCTAAGACTTGAACATTAGGAGGTGATTCTTCTGAATTTGAATCAAAAATCCAATTAGTATTCTCCATGTGGAAACTTGAACATTTTTCACAAACACGGCTACCTTCGCTGGGACCATTTTCTCTGTTCTGTTTTGGTAATAATTTCAATGAATTCTGATTGATTTGACTTGCCTGGGATGCCCCTAGTGTTAGTGCTTCTCTCTGTTTTCCTAATCTTTTTTGAAACTCTAAAGGTTCGTGCGTGCACGTCTTTCTCCTGAAATTTTTGTTTGGCATGTCGCTCCTCGCCTCCGGGCCCGGAAAAATTTCAAACTCTATTCTTATTGAAGAGAGAGACTCCAGTGGGTCAGCAGTATCTCCCACAGGAAGTACTGTGTCCGTTCGGCCAACATCTTTCTGTTCTATAGGGGCCCTCCGACCCAAAGTACAAGTCTCTCTCCCTTCTTTTTCTGATTCTGTAGTGAAACCTTCCTGCAAGTTAGCGCATTTTCTTGCATTTAGGCTCACTCCAGCACCAGGAGTTGGGTCATTACGCTCAATGAACTCCTGAGGTTGTTTTTGTAATTGTCCACTACGCTCAGTGGACAACCGTTCATTACACTCAATGAACTGTTTATTTTTTTCAAATTGTTCACTACGCTCAGCGAACAACCGCTCATCACTCTCAATGGACTGTTTATCATTTTCCTTGAATTGTTCTAAAATGTTCCTATCTTTTGAGTACATCCCCAGGAAGTCTACTGTCTTTTTTTCAGCATATAGGCTTTTAGAAAACCTGATATTTGCTGTTGGTAACCCTGATAACTCGACAGGATTTCGCGACAGCGCATCAGCATTAGCGTTCAGTCGCCCTGGCTTATAAATTACTTCGTATTGATACTCTCTCAATGATAATACCCAGCGAAGCAGCCGTGATTGAGGATCTTTTATTTTATGCGCCCACACGAGAGGTCGATGATCAGTCACAAGTTGAAACTTTGTTTCGTATAAATAGGGGCGAAAATGCTTCACAGCAAAGACAATTGCATACAACTCCTTCTCAATAACAGAATAACGGGGTTCAAGTGGTTTCAATAATTTTGATGCATAGAAAATGGGTAGATCTTTACCAATCTCACCCTGGCTGAGAACTGCTCCCAGATCATAAAAGGAAGCGTCTGTTGTGACGATGAAAATTCTTTTAAAATCAGGGAATTGCAGTATAGGTTCTTTACACGAGATATCTCTCATATGTTCAAAGGCGTTTTGACATTCAGTACTCCAAATGAAAGGTTGATTCTTTTTTAATAGTTGTGTCAATGGGCGAGAAATCCTGGCAAGATTAGGAATAAAACGTCGGTAATAACCGATAAGACCAAGAAATTGCTTGATGTTCTTTGACGTTTTGGGAACTGGGAATTCTTGAACTGATTTTACTTTGGAGGAATCGGGGATCACACCTTTATCACTCACGATGTGACCTGAATATGTGACATTCGTCTGCAGAAATCGACATTTGTCGATCTGCAAGGTCAACCTACTTGTACGAAGTCTTCCCAACAGCCTCATGAGTTTTCTCTCATGATCCTCCAATGATGATGCATAGATGACAATATCATCAAGATATAGAAAAAGGTCCGCACCCTGGAGTCGAGTGAGTACCTGGTCCATCAAACGTTGGAACGTCGCTGGTGTATTCTTGAGACCAAAAGGCATCCTGCCGTAATGATAATGTCCATTGGGAGTGGAAAAAGCGGTTTTGAATTTATCTTTCTCATCCATGGGGATTTGATGGAAACCAGTGGCAAGATCGAGCACGGAAAAATATTTTGAACCTCCCAACTGATCCAGAATATCGATAATATTGGGAAGAAGATGAGCATCTGCGACGGTTTTTTCATTACGATTCCGAAAATCTATGACCATTCGCCACCGTTTATTACCCGCTGAGTCTGCTTTTTTCGGAACTATCCAGATCGGGGAATTGTACGGAGAAGAAGAGGGTTCAATTATGTTTGACGCGAGTAAATCCTCAATTTTTTTTTTTTTAGTATTGAACATTTTTAAACCTGGTCGGTTTAATTTGTATACAAATGGTCGGATACAAGAAGGTTATATTGCTTAAATTCTTATCGAACATTTTTCTAGAAATTGACTAATGATCATAATAGATTTTTTCTCTAGTCTGGGCAAAAATTCCCCAGAAGAATACGGTGGAAAAAACTTTTGGTCGCATAATTTTTTAATCATTATTTTTCTAGCACCATTATCCAATGAACACTCCCCGAGGACGTGTTCGATATTCTCCTCCTCGTGTCCACATTTACAGCTTGGCCAGCTGATGATCCCAACCCGCGCCAGTGATTCTGCTAGATTATGATGGTTGGCCCTGGCTCGATTTACCCATGATATGGTCTTACGACTCAACTTTTTCCCCTTAAACCAGGGTTTTCTTTTTCTTGCGTAGTAATGTGTGATATCCAAAACCCTTTATCAATAGTTCTTCCTGCATTTCCCATAAATATTAACCACAGCAAACGCATTCCTTAAATAATAAATTCTACTTTCCATAAATCAATCGAATTTCACCATCCCAGCAATAAAAATGCAATGTCATCAAAAATTGATTCACCATATAGGTGAGTACATTCACCTCAGCACAAGAATGACACATGCCGGAACATTGAACTTCACCGCGGAAATCATGCACTGCCAAAATTGCTGACTTGACAGGTCAATCCCCCTTTAACAATTGGTAGTGGGAAACCACACCAAAATTTCCACCAATCAAAAGTCAATTCGTGTAACCACCACGAACCGATCCGCTCCCCAAAATGAAAAATTGAATTCAGTCTTGAAGCAACCGTCGGAGCGATAGTTTGACTTGGTGGAAATTACTGTCTGGAATCGATCTATTTCTTTCGGGCCTCCCATACTATAATTCGCGATAGAGTCGATATAGTGCGTGGTAATCTATTTGACGATAATAAATAGCTAAACGGCCGGGAGTGTACAGGGATACTGCATCCTTTAATCGAAAGTAGGAGTGTTTCTTACATTTTAAGAGGACTAACTTATCAGTTTCCGTGGTTGTGGATTTTCTCAAAACTTTTCCAAACTTTGTTCATTAATTATAAGCGAGTGGGTGAACGTGGCATGAATAAGAAGTATTCATGATAGGATCAGAAGCCATTCTGATTCTGGTGAAGAAAGACGATTGTGTCACCGCAGGATCCACACATTCCCGATACATAAGGGATAGCATACCTTTACACGCTTAAACTGTGAGTCTCATAAAAATAATTATATTCTTCTCCAATTCCAAATTAATTGGCTAATGAACTCTCTAAGAAACTATTCGGGGACAAATATTTTACCGTTAATACTTTTTTATCAAAGCAAATTTACATAAAATTCTAGATAGAAATAATTTCATTGTTAATTGTAAATCGAAAAGGGTGATAAAACAAAAGATAATTTTCTATTATCACCCTTAACAACGTCTCCGGACATAACAAATGTTTAAAGTACATCGTTCCTTTGGTTTGACCAAGTTCGAGAG
The DNA here is from genome assembly GCF_034640455.1 of Diachasmimorpha longicaudata. NCBI lineage: Eukaryota > Metazoa > Arthropoda > Insecta > Hymenoptera > Braconidae > Diachasmimorpha > Diachasmimorpha longicaudata. The sequence goes on from NC_087237.1 coordinate 1,845,352, forward strand.
CCAGGTCGCAAGTTTTGTCGAAAGACTCTTGCTTGAACTCCTCACGGAAATCAGTGAAAGGGAGTTGATAAGCTTCATCACTGTCAAGAGTGGTCGCATCCCTCGCCAGCCGATCAGCTGCTTCATTACCCTCCATCCCCAAATGTGAAGGAACCCAGCCCAATTTGAGAGCCTGATCATTATGCTGTACGATTTGTTCGTATTTTATTTTGACGTCAATTATAAACTTGTTTAATCAAATGCTTGTGGATGGTTGAGAAAGAGATTGTAGAGCACTTAAAGAGTCGCTCATCAACCAGAATTTTTGTCTGAATGCATATGCACGAAGTTCACAGCCTCACTAATTGCTAAGCATTCCGCTGTAAATATTGAAGCTCTAGGGTTGATTGAAAAAGATTTTCTAACATTCAGCAGAGGGCAATGAAAAGCTGCACCAACAGAGGTACCCCTCAACGTCCTACTGCCGTCTGTGTATATTGCTATGGTCCCTGGAAAATGATTATCTATGATGGGGTTTGGGTTATTATGTAGAGCTGCATGAGTTCTAATAGGTTCTCCAAGTCCTACATCGATAGGTAAAGAGCTGAGCGCAGTACGGTACTGACAACTATAAATATTAAAGCAGCTCTTAATATCTAGATTTTTTAACAAATGTTCAGTTTCTTTCAAACTTGTTTTTAAAATAGCAAGCCGTGATGTAGAGGCATCAATTTGGGCGATTGATTCCCCAATGGTGGTTGAGACTTGGAGATCGGCATTAGAGAGCACTTTCATTATATAAGTTTTACAGAGGAGTGCAGCTCGATTCCTAATTGTGGGGAGTTTGCTTTCAGCCAGTAAAATATTAACAGGAGTTGATATCCTATATAGCATACAATATCTAATGGCAGCGTACTGTATACGTTCTAATTTTGAGTTATTCACCTTTCGGCCAGGATAGTATATAAACAATCCATATTCAATTATCGGACGCACGAATGATTTATAAATCATGATGAGAGTCTCAGGATCAGCCCCCCACCACGTACCCCTCATAAACTTTATAATGTTTAATGCCTTGAGAGCTAAACTTTGTAGTTTAATTAAGTGGTGTTTAAATGATAATTTGGGATCGAAAATCAAACCACGAAATCGGGCAGATGGACTGCACTGGATTTTGTGACCTTCAATTGTGATTGCTGTACTCGTGATTGGTTGTCTTTTTTTTATTAAAGTGGATCATCGATGTTTTTTGTGGAGATAATATCGGACCAATAGAGTTGAAATTATTTTTTAGAATTTCAATCGAACTCTTCATTATATTAGTACCTTGAGCGAGTGAGGAAAAGCTGGTATAGATACTAGTGTCATCAGCAAATTGGGAGACTACCACTTCCGAGGGAATATTTTTAGCAATGTCATTAACATAAATGATATATAATAGGGGCGAGAGTACCCCTCCTTGAGGAACTCCTTTGTAAACTTTTCTAGACTGATTATTGAATAAGGAGGTAATATTTCTTTCATATGAGATTGATTTGACGAATCTCACCAGATTAACTGGGCTTCCCATGCCCGCTAGTTTGTCTAATAATATTCTTACGTCAACATTGTCGAAGGCTGATTTAATATCGAGAAATACCGCCATCGTCTCACGCTTTGTCAATAGATTTCGTTCCGTATATAGTGAGAGATTTGTCAAATTGTCATAACACGATCGGCCTTTTCAAAAACCTCTCTGTGAATCAGGCAAGAAATTATGATGTTCTACCCACCATTGAAGACGATTTTTCACAATAGTTTCAAACAGCTTTCCTACACACGACGATAAGTGTACCGATCTTATGAATTTAATCGGTACTTCCGAGTGATTAATTAAACTCACTCGAATAACTGACGACTTTTTTGTTTTTGAATGGTTGTTTATTTATCGGTGATTATATATTTTATGTGTTTGGGTTATAATGATACTGTTGGTTCAAGATAGAAGTTAAGTGAATTTTGAGATTCGACTGTCTCAGTCAATGCCCGCACAGGAAGAGGATAGATAGTTCCTTCACTACGGTTGGAAGGTAAGTGCTTCTAAAACGCAAACGAACTTGGTTCTTCGGGTGAAAATTGCTGAGAATGTTTACAAAAAAATGAATGCAAGGAAGGGAGAAAGGTCCTAGGGTTGCTGAGTTATTGGTTCCGCTGTAGGAGACCGTGCGGAGTGAAAGAAAGGTGCATCTGGAAAGGATCAAATTGTAAAAATCTTACGAATGCGGAATTTGGGATGTGGCCAGAGACCGCACCATAAACTTGCTGTAATGTTTTTTTTGAAAGTAGTTGTCTAGTGTTCCCGGGGATAATCTAGCCACGACGAGACATTAGACCTGAGAACCCTCGGGTACACCTTAACAGAAATGGTTAGAACTGTTTGGGCTAATCCTCGACAAATGAGACATTCGATGTTCAAATATATATTTCGGGACGAAACAATAAGGTAATGGGACGAGCACCGACACCGTCACCCTTAGGAATGAAATGTATGAATTGCTCATTCCAGTCCAATGGGTAATCAGCGCTGTTATACATCTCATTAAAAATATCAAGAAGAATTAATTTGAGCTTAAGGGGTTATTCTCATGTGAGCACTTCAAAAAATTATTTTTTTTTTTTTTATATTTTGACAGTAAAACCTATTGAAAACATACTGTGAAAAATTCAGACCGAAATTCATAGTATTTGATAAGTTACAGCTCATAGTCGCCGACGTGTCGTAAGCGATTGTCTACCAGGCTTTCAAGTTTAAACGCGTTTTTCTCGAATCATCATTTTCTGAAACGGTCAAGGTCCTACAAGAAAAAGTATTCAACCGATTGCTTTAAAATTTACATATGTTCTTCTACTCATTTATAGTTATCGTCCCTACCACAATTGTTTATTTTCGACAATATCTTCATATTTTTTTTAAACGATTTGTAACGAAAAAGAAGGAGATTTTCGTGATTTTTTTTTGAAGTTCGATATTTTTTTTTGTTTTTAATGAAATTGATTATATTTGGTAGGGACGATAGCCACAGATCTACTGAATAATAATCCATTCGATTTTTTTATGTCAGACAACATGAACAGCCGCTATCACCTTGACCAGTGAACTACATTTTTTTGTTGGGGACTACTTTGACTTTAAAAAAATATATGTTAAAAATGTAAAAAACGAAAAAAAAATTTTTTTTCGTATATTTCAAAATACAAATAAAAATATATTGAAAAATCAACATGATTGAAGTTTGTTGTCGCATAAAAAAAAAATTCCGAAAAAGTGGTAAAATATAGGCGTTCACATGAGAATAACCCCTTAACGGGTATCCTCTTTAGTAAAACATAATCTATGCCGTCTTTTCCCGGCGACGACTTACTTTTTCGTGTGTTTACCGCCATATTGAACTCAACGAAATCAAAGGGAGCGCTCAATATATCATTGTCCTGGCACGAAGGACAATAGCTTGGATCTATCGGGGTCCATGAGGGGCTGATTGAACTGAAGGTGTTCTCAATGTTGCTGCCAAATTGTAAATTTTCCGACGTGATAATCGAGTTTACCCACTTGTTTTTCAAAACTTTACATGTACGCCAGACCTAGGAGAGAGTATTATTGATGTCGATTGTTTCACAAAACGTCCTGAATTTCATTCTTTTCTTTAATTTGAACAGTTTTCTTGCAGCTGCCTCTTGTCTTTTATAAGCAAAATAATCCTGACAGTTCATTGTGTAAAGCCATTTTTTATACGCAGTTTTACGTAGTCTTATAGCTCTATCACATTCTTCAGCCCACCAAAATACTGGATTTCTGTGTACACGGTTAGACACTTGCTTTTTAACAGGGGTATGTTTTTTAACTAAAATGGTTAGATTGTCGATGAAGAATTTCGAGTTTTCTAAAGGATAGAGAGAGTCATAATCAAATTCCAGGAACCTTTCATAAGAACTGTCCAGCTCCTCACAAAGCTCGGTCCACTTAGTTCTGATTGACGTGAGTTTGAAAGAGTGCTTACGATAAATATATTTTTCAATTGAGATCTGAGTAAAAACTGGAAAATGACCAGATCCCCAGCTATCGTCACCCTCGGTCACTCTCATTTTTTCACAAAATGAGCTATTTGACAATATAAGATCTATATTCGATTGACTGTTCTCATCCCTGCCTGTAATTGTGTCTGGATTTTGAATTACTGTATCACTTCTTATGATACTCTCAAAGAGTCGCTCTCCATCCAGTATGTATTTGTTGCAACTCCACGCAGGATGTAGCGCATTAAAATCGCCTATTAACAAACAACACTCACTGGTATTGGTGAGATTCACTATCTGATCCCATATATTTTGACTTAACGAGTTGCCGGGAGGCCTTTAAAATGCAAATAGATTGAATTTAGGGGTGATACTAGTTATTTCAAAGCCTGCAGCTTCTACTAGATGACTTGAAATATTAATATTGTTACGTATCCCCCTTCGAAGGCTCATTCATTTGTCTATGATCTGAACTTCGGGAGAATCACGACTGTCTTTTGGATATGACATCAGTCTTTTGTGTCTCTCTTCGGAGCTCTGACGTGTCACATCGTAATACTCTTTGTAACTAATAAACCGCCCCAAATATTTATCAACCTGTGTCGTCTTTATTCTTCGCTGGATATAACATTGGTGTCAGAAGTGGGATTAATCAAAACCTACGAGCCTAGAAAATCTCTCTATCCTTCCGGCTCTGTTAACTGGACTTCCTACTTTTGGATTCCTGTCAACAAATCTTGGGAATTATTAAATTTGACGTCAAGCTGTGGAAAATTATTTTTTTCCCTTTATTGGTGAGTCACTTTATTTAAATAATTATGTCGGGAAGAGGAAGGCGAAGACGAGCCACTTTGGAAGAGCATCATGCTCCATTGGCTCCCCCCTATCGCCCTCATTCTCCACTGGATGACGAAATACTCCACCATAATCCGACTTCTCGAGAAATTGAAGATTTGGGCAATCAACTTCGCAATGAATTCCAAAATCAATTACGGGACGCTGTAACTAGTATCAGAGAAGTTATTCGACAAGAGAGAGAGGAAGAACGCCGGACTAGACGCAATGACATTTTTAATTCACTTAGAAATCTTACAGGCAATTCAACAACTCATAATATCCATGGAATTCTTCAAAATTGTACACCAGGAAACCAGGCAATTCCTATCGTTGTCGATGTCCACCAGAACCCTACTCCAGAGATTCCAGGAAATTTTTCAGCCGATAATTATCAAACTGTTCCTGTCAACTCTGAACAACATCTTTCTGGGGAACTCCTTAATCCAACCATTCCAAGAATTAATGGTACTTCAAGGGAACCAAACACGTCACAATCAGTTCCAGCAGTCCTAGGCATGACTCTTCAACATGGAACGGAAGCGCCGATTCCTCCTGGGGTTCAAGTGCCACCATACCCTCCTCCGAGGAATCCAACAGATAACACTCTAAATTATTTCCCTTCTCACCCCTTTGCTTTTGCTAATCGTAGTGATGCTGCACATGCTAACGCTAATCCTTCTCCTCACATCAATAATTTACCCTCAATGAAGGAAAACAAAATTTCCCAAATTAAACCAGACACGTACGACGGTTCAGAACTTTGGTCTCATTACTACCTGCAATTCGAAATTGCTTCTTCTCATAACCAGTGGTCAGAAGAGACTAAAGCTTCACAATTATTAACGCGTCTCCGCGGAAAAGCTCGGTTAATTTTGAGTAAAATCGTAGATCAGAATAAATCAGATTACAAAACAATTACAAAAATATTAGCTGAAAAGTTTGATGAAAAACATCTTTCGCGTATGTATTACCACGAATTACAATCTCGGAAACAGAAAAAAGGTGAAAGCTACGTCACTTACTCGGAAGAGATTGATCGACTTAGCCGTTTGGCTTATTCAAGTTCTTCTGAGGAAGAACGTGATCGTGCTGCCTGCCGCGCCTTTATCGATGGAATCAATAACCCACAAATGGAATTTACCTTAAAATCTGAGGATATTGAAAATTTCCAACGTGCAGTTGAACGCGCAACTCAGTTGAGTTCTATTTCCAACTCTGTGATTAACAAACGCCAACCTCAAAATTCATCGCATTTTCGATCACAAATCGATTATCGCGATCTCTCATCAAAACATGACAGGCATAAGAAATTTTTCAATACGGAAACGAATATACGATGCTACAAATGTCACAATTTTGGCCATTTCGCTAAGCATTGCAACAGCTTTGGTAACCCAAATCAAAATAGTTCTAGGAGTTCTCACAATAATCCCACACAAGAATTCAACTCAACTCGGGTCAATCACCATCCCTACCGTCATTTTAATAATGGCAGTAGAAATTTCAAATCAAAATTTCCATATAATAACAAACATTCAAACCGAAACGGATCTGCTAACACCCACACACATTCGGAAAACTGAATGGAGTCGATTCGTTGGGGGACGAATTGACTCAACCAAATTTCAATATTTCTAGATGCTTTCAGGTGAAAAATGAAACTCAAGATCCAATCCTTGCTTTGGAATTGAAAGGAAAAATTAATGATCATTCTTGCTTTATGACAATTGACACGGCTAGTGACATTACATTAATTAACCCTAAACTTTTGAACAACAATCTGACTGGTCTAAAAAACTCTACCAGAAGGATCAGTATTATCACTGTTTCTGGCGAACATTTCCCTTATCAAGCTATCAAAGAAATTGAAATTTCCATCGGAAATTTTTCTATTGTTCTTGACGCGGTCTTCGCAATTATAAAAGAAGATTGTATTCTTGGCTTAGATTTTCTCTACAAATCTGGCCTCTTACAAGACTTCCAGTCGATTGTTAAGAGAAAATTTGACATTGATAACCCTAAGAAAACGGTTTTTATCAAACGAACGATTTCGAAAGGAATCTCTGGATTTTCCCCAAATATTCCTGAATTTTTGCTTCAACTATTTGAAAATTCATGTGAGTTATTAAATCCAAAAGAACAGAGAGTATTCAAAAGCTTTCTTCTAACTTATCAAGAGCGCTTTTCCTCTAGTTCTACTGACTTAGGGAGATATCCAGGAGCTAAACACGTAATCGACACTGGGAACTCGAATCCAATCAAACAAAATCCTCGCAGAGTCCCATTCCATTACCGCGACAAAGTTTTTGATCTCCTTGAGGAAATGAAAGAACAACAGGTTATTGAACCTAGTTACAGTCCTTGGTTACGGTCCTTGCAAGTTCGAACAACTTGCATCACTACTGATGACGGCAATTGGTCCACTCTGCAGGCTCAAGATCCAATCCTCCGCATGTTGATCGATTTAAAAAAACGGAATCAACGTCCTGACTGACATGAAATCTCTCACCTTGGCTCAGATGTGAAGCTCTACCTCCTCTATTGGGATTCTCTCGAATTGATAGGTGATACTCTCTACCGTCGATGGGAATCCAACGACAAATCCAAAATTACTCTTCAAATTACTGTTCCTAATTCTTCGAGAAAAGAAATACTCAAGACCGCACACTCTTCTCCCCTTGGTGGCCATTTCAAAGTCAACAAAATGCTAGATAATATTCGGAAACGTTTCTATTGTACTTCTTGTAAAATTGATGTTGAGAATTGGTGCCGCAGATGTTCTGTTTGTTTCAGTCAAGATGGCCCAGCACAACGAGCCAGAGGAGAATTACAGCTTTATAATGTCGGCTTTCCTTTTGAGAGAATAGCAGTTGACATTTTAGGTCCTTTACCAAGAACAATTAGTAACAATCGGTTCGTCCTTGTAGTCACTGACTATTTTTCTCGTTGGCCTGAAGCAATCCCGCTTCCAAATCATCGGGCAGCTACTATCGCTGAAGCTTTGGTAGTCCATGTTGTTTCACGTTTTGGAATACCTCTAGAAATCCACTCCGATCAAGGAAGAGATTTTGAATCCGGAATTTTCACCTCACTTATGAAGCTATTAGGTATTCATAAAACGCGTACCACCCCATTGCATCCACAATCCAATGGTATGGTTGAGCGTTTAAACAGAACTATCCTTAACTACCTCGCTAAATTTATCAATGACAATCAGAATTCATGGGACAAGTGGCTTCCATTATTCCTTCTCGCATATCGTTCCTCCAAGCATCAAACCACCCAATTCACTCCAGCAAAGTTAATATTCGGTAGAGAATTGCGACTTCCTCTAGATTTGCTTCATGGTAACCCATCATTCAATAACTCTAACAATCTCGGAAATTTACCTGATTACATAGATCAGTTGCAAGAGCAATTGGTGAACACCCATAATCAAGTCAGAGAAAATTGGAAAATCAAAAGCGACAAAATGAAACCTAAATTCGATTTAAAAGCTCACATGATATACTTTACACCTGGTCAGAGAGTTTGGCTCTTTGCCCCCAAGAGAGTCAAAGGTCGATGTCCAAAAATTCAAAGAAGTTGGGAGAAAACATATGTGATCCGATCCAAACTAAATGATGTTGTGTATCAAATTCAGAAATTCCCTAAAGGAAAATTCAAAATAGTACATGTCAACCGTCTGTGGCCACTGGAACATGATGATCTAGAATGATTATTATCCTTCAGTGCCCCATCACTTATGTCTGTTGTAGCAGACGGGCCCCATCACTTATGTCTGTTGTAGCAGACGGGCCCCATCACTTGTGTCTGTTGTAGCAGACTGGCCCCATCACTTGTGTCTGTTGTAGCAGACTGGCCTGATTACTTATGTCTGTTGTAGCAGACGGGCCTCATTACTTGTGTCTGTTGTAGCAGACGGGCCTCATCACTTATGTCTGTTGTAGCAGACGAGCCCTATCACTTATGTCTGTTGTAGCAGACGGGCCCCATCACTTATGTCTGTTGTAGCAGACGGCCCCATCACTTATGTCTGTTGTAGCAGACGGGCCCCATCACTTATGTCTGTTGTAGCAGACTGGCCCCATCACTTGTGTCTGTTGTAGCAGACTGGCCTGATTACTTATGTCTGTTGTAGCAGACGGGCCTCATTACTTGTGTCTGTTGTAGCAGACGGGCCTCATCACTTATGTCTGTTGTAGCAGACGGGCCCCATCACTTATGTCTGTTGTAGCAGACGGGCCCCATCACTTATGTCTGTTGTAGCAGACGGGCCCCATTACTTGTGTCTGTTGTAGCAGACGGGCCTGATTACTTGTGTCTGTTGTAGCAGACTGGCCTGATTACTTATGTCTGTTGTAGCAGACGGACCTCATTACTTGTGTCTGTTGTAGCAGACGGGCCTCATTACTTGTGTCTGTTGTAGCAGACGGGCCCCATTACTTGTGTCTGTTGTAGCAGACGGGCCTGATTACTTGTGTCTGTTGAAGCAGACTGGCCTGATTATTTATTTTTACCTGTTTCACTTTACTCTATCACCTTTGAGTTATTTCAGGATGAATGAATGTGTGTATGTGTCAAAATGAATTATATACGCTTATTTTTGCATAATGCATGTAATAATTTCGAAAGCTTTCGAAAAACTGCAATCTTGTGAAGTTTGAATTTTTGGTAGTTGCTTTTAAACTAGTTGCTAGTAGTTGTCTGCAGACAAGTAATTTGGAAAAGTAGTTGCTTGTTATTTTCATTGAATGATATTCTCATTTAAATGTTTTTCTTTTCTTTTCTAATTTGAGGAAATCTCTGTGTTGAGTTGTTTTCAGATACTGTACCCATAACGGAAATTTTCAAGTGAACCATTCTGCTGTTTCAGAAAATGAACAATGAAAGTTCGAGTCAAATACTGACATTCACACCCTTAATGAATAAGTCAATTAAGAACACTTTATTCCTCTTGCTCAACATAACCCATTGAAAATTGTAACAAACACTTTCGATAAATTATGATTGTATAGAATCAAACAAATATTAATCGGCTGTTCTTTAGCGTTGATTTCTGGGAGGTTTTAGCTAAAGAACAGACTGGGGCCCTCCCTATGTGAGATCTTGCAACGCTTAAATTTTTCAGTTTGTCTTAAATTAAAGCAACAAATCCTAGAGTTGTAATACCTCAAATAGTCCCTGGTGTGATTGCCGGGGCGGCAATCTTTTTGCGGAGGGGAGTAGTGTTACGTATCCCCCTTCGAAGGCTCATTCATTTGTCTATGATCTGAACTTCGGGAGAATCACGACTGTCTTTTGGATATGACATCAGTCTTTTGTGTCTCTCTTCGGAGCTCTGACGTGTCACATCGTAATACTCTTTGTAACTAATAAACCGCCCCAAATATTTATCAACCTGTGTCGTCTTTATTCTTCGCTGGATATAACAATATTATCAATTTGCTTGTACGCAATGGTCGATCTCATAGCTACCACGAGTCCTCCTCCGGGCCCATATTCTCTGTCAAAACGTATTACTTTGTGGCCAGGCAAGTTAATTGGAGAAGTATAGGATGGGTCAAGCCATGTTTCTGATCACCACAGACGATGATGTCCAGATTCTGCCGCTGCTTGCAATTCCGGTAAACGTAGTGGAAGACTTCGATAGTTTCAGTAAACCATTCTCAATTGACACCTTCGCAATTGAGTGGTATCAGTCTGGTTGTGATAATTAGATATGTTCATGTTTAAGATGAGTGGTAGTTGCTGGATGTGGAATTGCAGTCAGCACTGGGATTTTTAATGCGTTTAATTAATGTTGACAGCCGTCCTTTTATCACCTTACTGTCGAGAACTATATGTGCTTGATTCAACCTTTTTATTAAGGATTTTGTGTCGATGGCGTACGTCTGAAGGTAGGCTTCCAGATCGTCGTGTTTTCGGGCTTCGATAAAAAACTTGACAAATCTATCATAATCAAATACACGCAAACCTGGAGAGACAATCATAGGGGCCTTTAAACGAGGAGATTGTTGACGAATATAGTCCTCAGTCAGTTCATTCCTCCTTCTGTTTGTTTTCGGGGTAATAAAACCGTCACTGCTGGTACGATATTTGGACTCTAATACTGGATTGTCAAAATTAGTCTTCTCCAGCCGAGGTCGCTTGACCATCGGATTAATCATTGTACCTGCATTATCGGGGATCTTTGTTATGGATGTAGTATTACCTTGATTCGATGGTGATACTTGTCCCCCGAGCAATTGCCTCTCGTCACAGGAATTTTCGACTTCATTATCTTCCTTTCCTTTTTCATTAGCTATTTCACTTATTTCCAGGTTGTTCTCGATTTCTTGTGTGAGAGGTACATCTATTTCCATCATGGTCTGAGACTGCGAGATTGACTGGGGGCAGTTTTTAGCTATGTGCCCCATGTTTTTGCATTTATAGCATGCAGGATTATCGATGAAGGCTGGTGTGTTGTACGTGTTTCCCTTGAACTGAAGGCACACGATCGCCGGAAGCTTTCCCGCGTCATCTGTTCTAATGTATACCTATCGGCGAAAATCTTTAATGTGGCTATACCCTGGCTCACTGATACCCATTTTCATCCTGGTGATGCTGGAGGATGTAGTGATCTTTAACTTCTTGAATTCATCCTCAATCACCGATTGAGGAATCATAGGACTAACTCTAGTTAGAATTACTTTACTGCTCTGCGTGGTGAGTGACTTTATCTTGAGTTTATGTTCTCCCACATACAACTCGGTCTCAGGAGAAGTTAGTTCTTGAACGAATTTTTTGTTCTTGAGAAATACGAAAATAAGATTTCCAGGCATTCGGTGAGCAGAGTCAATGTTGCTAGGGCCTATTTTCCTTCCAACAGAGATTACATAATCCGCAATCCTAATTCCTTGTATTGACTGGATAACGATGGCTGGGTCATTTTCTAGGGGCACCTCTTGAGACAGAGATTGAGCGTACGTAGTTGGGGATCCCCCAGGGTCGTTTCTGCTATTCATTTCGCAAAAACTAAAATGTAATCGGACTACACTCTAACTTTAAATTGACACAGGATTATCCGTATAATTTAGCTAATACGTCGTGTCCCGCACCGGGCAAAAGTAAATTTTGACACTCTATTCTAACAGTTTTGAATTATTGAGACGGAGCGTAACCAAAATACGTCCTGTCCCGACGAGTGTCGGAACGAGAATCCCAAATCCTTAAATTGTTTTTGGATTTCTTCCTTATGTATTTGAGGAAACCTATACTGTTTCGTGGAAATAGGAATTTCGTCGGTGGTTGGAATTTTGTGAGTCATTATAGTTGTACCTTGCAAACGATCGCCTGGAAGCTGGACTTGATAGGGGTATTTTATAAAAACTCTTAAAATACTTTCTCTCTCTTCTGAATGAAGGTTTTCGAGGTGAAGGCTATTCGCGAGTCTTTCTATCCGTTTCTCTACGGCTTCTGTCTCAATCATGCAACGTGTTTTTATCGGTTTTTCTGAATAGTTATCAATTTTCTCTAAATATTGCACAGGAATATTCAGTTCTCGCTCTCTTCCGTCACAATTGATTATATAAATCCACATAACTCCTTGACTATTTGAAACTAATGCTTCTGTTTCGTCCCGAAATATATATTTGAACATCGAATGTCTCATTTGTCGAGGATTAGCCCAAACAGTTCTAACCATTTCTGTTAAGGTGTACCCGAGGGTTCTCAGGTCTAATGTCTCGTCGTGGCTAGAGTATCCCCGGGAACACTAGACAACTACTTTCAAAAAAAACATTACAGCAAGTTTATGGTGCGGTCTCTGGCCGCATCACAAATTCCGCATTCGTAAGAGTTTTACAATTTGATCCTTTCCAGATGCACCTTTCTTTCACTCCGCACGGTCTCCTACTGCGGAACCAATAACTCAGCAACCCTAGGACCTTTCTCCCTTCCATGCATTCATTTTTTTGTAAACATTCTCAGCAATTTTCACCCGAAGAACCAAGTTCGTTTGCGTTTTAGAAGCACTTACCTTCCAACCGTAGTGAAGGAACTATCTATCCTCTTTCTGTGCGGGCATTGACTGAGACAGTCGAATCTCAAAATTCACTTAACTTTTATCTTGAACCAACAGTATCATTATATCCCAAACACATAAAATATATAATCACCGATAAATAAACAACCATTCAAAAACAAAAAAGTCGTCAGTTATTCGAGTGAGTTGAATTATTCACTCGGAAGTACCGATTAAATTCATAAGATCGGTACACCTTCTCCTCCATAAATCTTAGCGCCCAAATTGAATCTGGGTGAATACCCTTGTTTCACGTCTGTATTCAATAATTTAATTCCTACCTTTTTCTTGCAACGAGCAGGAATTGTTATTCTAGTTTGCATCAGTGGAATGGCGATTCCCTTACTATTTATACGCAACTCATCATCGGAGAAACACAGCGTTGCTTTCTCATCTCGTAAAAATTATGCATCTAATATACCATCATATTTGATTGGGAAATTCGCACGAACGATTTGAAAATTACAGGGAATGGAATCAAACGTAACTCGAGCCTCTCCAATTGTCAAATCACACCCTGGGGTGATTCCTCTCAATTCAAAACGTTTATCTGGATTTATATGGATACCCGATTTTAATACATCCTCCTTTAACCAATTGATGTCCGCTCCGGAGTCCACAAGGAGTCAACTTTTCATATTTTGTAAATCATCACTCGTGATAGTGACACACAGGAGTGTCATTTGCTCTGCCTGATTAACGTTAATCGATGTTTTTGGAAGTTTATCATCTGAGCCCAACCGAGTATTCTGAGCGTTAACATTTCGGAAACTACCACGACGGCAATTACGAGTCGAATGCCCGGTTATTTTGAAATTTACAAAATATCCCGGCTGGAATTTACTGTGGCATTGACTCAATATGTGGCCCGTTTTTCCACATGCATAACAGATTCTTCCGTTTCTCAATCAATTATCTGAGCCTTACGAATGACTCCGTACAGCGTTCACTCTAGCAGGGATCTGTTCCTGAGATCGATATTCCGAATGATATGGCCCGTAACTTCTAAAACGACAGAAATTACGATCATGAGAATTACACGGATTGTTTGTGGCAGCTTGCGGATTGTTAAAAATTTTAACCTGCTCTTTTTTAAAAAGATCATTGCGTTGCTCAATCTCTTTTCGTTTTTCGATTGCGACTTTAACGGCGGCTTCCAAATTTATGGGTTTTTCATTTGCAACGTGCGAACTCAATTCACCTCTCAATCCTCGAATGAAGCTGTCCCGAGCTCCTTCATATGTGGTAGCGAGAACACCGGTTGCGATGTCAACAGGATTAAACGTTAATTCGCGCAACATAATCGATTATCTTCTCGTTGTTCTTTTGATAAACTGTTGCAAGTAGGCCTTGCCACTGAGATAAAGTTCCACGCGGTGCAAAAGCTTGTTTTAAATTAGCAAAAATATTTTCAAGAGTCAGAGTAGCTTGATTCGCAACATATTGGCTAGCTTTGCCGGGAATCTTTGATTTTACCAATTGTGTAAAGTACATGCGATAGGATGGAGGTGCAAGCGCGATTGCCTGTTTGCACAAATCAATGAAGTTATTCACTGGAATATTTTCTCCATTAAAATGCGGAACCAAATTAGATATGTCTTTGATTGATATTGATGGCTGTAACTGTTGAGTGCTCCAATCCGCCCGACTCCCTGATCCCGATGCTAAATGCTGTATTATATTTGTACTGTTTGTACTGATACTCGCATTACTATTACTCACTGAATTCAATGAATCTCTAGGATTTGCCGTCGATGCAGATTCCCCCTCAGTTCTCATATTTCTACTACTTTTCCTGGGGCGCGGCATTACTACTCTTAAAATTCTATCAATTCAAATAATGGAATCCAATTAATTTCGTCAAATCAAATAAAAACCTTCTCTCTTCTCTTAAACTAATTAAAACGAATCAAATGGTCAAAATCTCTTAATTATTAGTGTTGTCTCTCCTTTCAAGGTGTAGACAGGCTGCGGCCTTTCATCGGATTATCTCGCTACTAGCCAGTAAAACCGCAGAAAACCTGGGCAATACCCTGACTTGTCCACTCTCAAATATAAACTTATATTGAAAGTTACAATTTTTAGTTATTCCAAATATTACGCTGTTCACTATAATTTTACTTGCACTTCACTGATTGACCTTTTGGAATTTCACTCAACACTACACCAAATTCTGCTCGGTGGAACTGCGTTGACTTATCAGTAAGCTGCTTGGCTGGAACTGCGTTGTCTTATCAGTAAGCTGCTTGGTTGGAACACTGGAACTCTCTTCAGGTCAGAGTCGACAGAAGAATGTTGTGAATTTTCAAATTCAAATTGCAAGTTCAATGGATGCGGCTACCCCACCGCTGTCACCAATTGTTATGTCCTATCAATATCACTGTCATGTACTGAGCTTGATAGCCAGTAGGTGTCACTATATATGATTAATCTTAGTTCGCGAAATTTAAATTGATCTTAATTTTTATATTTTTAATCAGTGTCGAAATACGCAGAAAATAAGTAGATACAATGGACAATGGACAACGAACAATAGAAACAACACCACCAGTGTGGGAAAAACCGTTACGCAGAAGTCTTAACCTTTTGAGTTTAACTTTGCCATTTATTTACCCGTAAAATTCGTTGGATAAATATTTTCTCCAAACCTGAAACTTGAGAAGGAAATCATAAATCTTCGAATCAATACAGTCCAAGTCATAAAGCACCAGTTCTGTTTTTGCTCATGTTTTGATTCAACATGTGTGAGGTCTTCTTGGTCCATTGTATCGAAAGTTGAGGGCCTGAGTCCCTTGACAGAGAAAACGGGATGTCACGCGTTTTCCTTTTCACCGCTTTCCTTATTCTACCCCTCTTCCCTTTTCTTGGCCAAGTTGCGTGCGCAACATTTAGACTAGTGGGGGTTGTAGCACCCAACCCTTGGAAAATTAGTTAAGTTTAGTTCAGTTCGATTTTAAGTTGTTTCTGTGCCGCTTCTCCCTTCAATTAGTTAATCTCCAAATTTCACAGTAGAGTTTTGTTATTAGTTTTTCTGAATGTCTATTAATATTTCAAGACTTCAGTTAAGCTTCAAAAGTTATTGAATAAAGTGTGTGTTACGTGCAATCCTAAGCACTGCTGTTTGGATTTATCTTATTTGCAAAAACCTGAATCCAACTATTTCCTTTCAACGAGTTGACATCGATGGAGTCCTCATTAGAGGTTTAGCGGCTAACGAATTCCACGTTTTTAAAACTTAGCGCAAATATTCGTGAATGGCGCCACCGTCCTACTAGTGACTCGATAGGACATAACATCCAGCGACATATCGAACATGAGAGAGAGGAGATAAGCTCTCTCATTGTTTAGTCACTGGCACCACTCAACGCGCATGCGCACCGCTCGATCGAAACAAATTTGGCCAACGGTGGAACACCAATAGAACCATTATTCTTTGGTTGTCAAATGACGTCCCACAACGATGCGAATATCGAAAACAAAAAATGATTGAAATAATCTCAATCAAGAAAATTGAAAATGTAACACAGTGTTAATGAACGTATCTCCTGGAATATGAATCAGAAAAAAAGAAATTCGGACGAAAAGGGGTAGATTTTACACGGTTTATATGTTGAAAGTAACGTCAGGTTCTCCCGTAATCATGTGTATTTGCATTTTACTGCACTACTATTATTCGGTAGTAGTGGAGGGGTTAGTTGTGTCGTGTATATACACGCGGTAGCTCGGCCCGATTTTCGAGCATTCGAAAAGTCTCGAAAATTGCCTTGGCCGATACGCTGCCGCGTATCTCGATTTGTTATTTTAATCGGAGTCATACCACTCTTAGATTGACTCGTGCCCATACATACGTGGAAATTTTCAAGATTTCGTCATTTCTGAGGGGATGCGTTACTCGTCCTCGCGGTTTAACCCTGTTCTAACGTCCCAAAGCTGAGTATCTTTTTAATCATTGGTATGTGGGCTCCTGTATGGTCCCGAATTATTTTTATTTTGTATTTAAGTGATCATTTATTTATTCTGTGCAATTATTGTATTAAAGGTCATCGGCTTGCGACGTCAGAAGGAGAAATACTGTTCCGACCTTCGTCAATGTTGCTATCTTTTCATTTCTTTGTTTTTATTTATATATAGAACCTTTTCTGGGCATTCATCTAAGAATGTTTTGTAACATAACCTCTGGTTGAAATATCTGATTAGTAATTTATAGCGGTATTTAGTATTTGTATTTGGTTGACGTCATCGTTTATACTTTGCAATTTATTCGAGGGGAGATCATTCATAGAAAACGTATGTGAATACGTAACACATCGTGGGAATCACTTTTTTTTGGCTGCACCTAGACGAAATCTGGCATCATATTCGGTTTCAGCACGTCGAATAACCAAGGAAACTGATGCAACATCGTTTTCTTCGCAACCACAGCTCGCGAAAAACTCAATCATAGAAGTTGATATTCGTGTTCGATATGATGGCATATAACTTGAGTACACATTGTCGTAGGCCGATGAACCCGCGTGCAATAGATCCGTCTCGTCGAACTACACGAGTGCAATGCGCGAAGTTTGCGTGGGAACGATTAGGCTTCGAGAAAAAGTCGATTATACATATTCGTTTTTACGACATCGTGGGAATCACTTTTTTTTGGCTGCACCTACACGAAATCTGGCATCATATTCGGTTTCAGCACGTCAAATAACCGAGGAAACTGATGCAACATCATTTTCTCCGCGAGCATAGTTAACGAAAAACTCAATCATAGAAGTTGATATTCGTGTTCGATATGATGGCATATAACTTGAGTACACATTGTCGTAGGCCGATGAACCCGCGTGCAATAGCTTCGTCTTGTCGAACTACACGAGTGCAATGCGGGAAGCCTGCTTGGGAACCATGCGTCTTTGAGAAAAAGTCGATTATATATATGCGTTGTTACGAGATCGTGAGAATGACTTTTTTTTGGCTGCTCCTAGACTAAATCTGGCATCCTATTCGGTTTCAGCACGTCGAATAACCAAGGAAACTGATGCAACATCGTTTTCTTCGCCATCACAGCTCACGAAAACCTCAATCATAGAAGTTGATATTCGTGTTCGATATGATGGCATAAAACATACGTACACATTGTCGTAGGCCGATGAAGCCGCGTGCAATAGCTTAGCCTCGTCGAACTACACGAGTGCAATGCGTGAAGTTTGCATGGGAACGATTAGGCTTCGAGAAAAAGTCGATTATACATATGAGGTTTTGACGACATCGTGGCAATCACTTTTTTTGGCTGCTCCTAGACGAAATCTGGCATCATATTCGGTTTCAGCACGTCAAATAACCGAGGAAACTGATGCAACATCGTTGTCTTCGCGATCACAGCTCACGAAATTTAAATCATAGAAGTTGATATTCGTGTTCGATATGATGGCATATAACTTGAGTACACATTGTCGTAGGCCGATGAAACCACGTGCAATAGCTTCGTCTCGTCGAACTACACGAGTGCAATGCGGGAAGCCTGCTTGGGAACTGTTCGGTAGAATTATTCGAATAGAGGAATTAGTATGTTATTCTCCAGTATCATTTAGAAAATAAGGATCCATTGTATTCGAGTTTTTTCTGTCACATGTGGTGCACAGACCCACAAAATGTATCCATAGGAATTTATAATCATTACAATAAGGGACTAGTCATAAAACTGCAACCTGACTCTAGCGTAGCTAACCTTTTAAGAAATTTTATTGCTTTAAGACTCGATGACATAGTCATATATCCACTTTCAGTTTAGAGAAAGAAGATGGATGTAAAATATAGAAAACAGACCTTTTTTGTTGTCACCAAACGTTGCACACACACGCACCTCCTCCATTTTACAAATTATAACTGAGATAGAGAAGTCAAAAAATAGTCAGTGCGCACTGCAACCCCGAAGCGACCGCTCCGCTTGAGACAGGGTTAAACAAAATTAAAAAGACGAAGTGACCGTTCCACTTCACATAAGTCTTGATCCAAGCAGATTCACTGCTTAGGGCATATGAAGTGACCGTTCCACTTCGCATAAACTTTGATCCAAGCAGATTTACTGCTTGGGCTTATTCCCAAAAAACATTATCGCAGCCCCGCGCAGAATTACTGCAACGGGCATTCTTAGATCTTAATATACGCCCTAATATTTTCTTGGAAATAAAACAGTACAAAAACGAAAATAGTGTGAGGTCATTGAATTGTGCTCTCCACATATCAAACATTGGTGCCTCCTGTGAGGTGTGTGCGTGTGTATGCAACGTGTTGTTATAAAAATCTGTTGAACAATCTGATTGGACTGCTTCGACATACCACCCACTATACTGGATCTTGGGGCCAAGGTCTCATACGTCAATCTTGTTGCTGTCGTATCCACTGATTTCATTGCTGAGAATCTTCCTGGATCTACCTGGACCATCATTCCGCTCTTGGGACCACGTTTTTAAAATCGCAAGTACAGTTATTTGTTGGTTAAGATCAAGTAATTTGCTTCACACCTATCTCCCTTCAAATAATCATCCAATAACAAAATGGCAGAGGCCACTCGAATTCGCTTCATCGCGCAAAAACGCACCGCGATAAAAAAACAAATAACGACGCTAAAAAATATATTTGAGCAAAAGAAACTAGACAATAACGCCTTAGAATTGCGTATGAACAGATTGACTGAGTTATTCAATTCTTACGAAACTTTGAATGAAGAATTAGACACTTTGTGCCCTGATCAGGATAATATCGCAGAATTCACGGAGATCATGACAAATTTTTACTCCCTTGCTGGTAACATTAAAGAACATCTTAAACCCCCAACTACTAGTAGCGCCGACGATCAGTCTGTTGTTGCGAGTGTTTCGTCACTCAATAATGTCAATAGTCATAAAAATATAAACACAAAATTGCCTAAGACCTCGATGCCGGTATTTGATGGCAGTTATGAAAACTGGATATCCTTTCAAGACGAATTTAAAGCAATAATCGAATCACATTCCGAATTGACAGATGCCACTAAATTTCAATACCTAAAAAAGTCGTTAACTAGTGACGCAGCGAATAAAATTAAGGGTCTCGCAATTAGTGATCAAAATTATGAAAAGGCGTGGAATATTTTAACGCGTGCTTATGGAGTCAAACATCTGCTAATTTCGCGATATTACAATTTATTACTCCAACTGCCCGTTCAAGAAAGAGAAACCGCGAAAGGTCTGGAAAAACTCGCAGATGATGCATCTCAGCACGTTATCGGGTTAGAATCGCTCGGCGAAAATGTAAGCTCCGGCATGCTTGTTGCGATTCTCGAAAGCAAGTTGCCAAAAAATACGATGCAGGAATGGGAAAAAACGCTTGACAGGGAAACCGTGCCTACCATCGATGATTTATACGTCTTTTTATATAAAACGGCAGCGCGTCTTTCTAAGCGTCCGATTTCAAGTTCTTCTGGCTATAATAAACACGAAAAGAGTTTTCCTCCCTTCAAAAAACCACGATTCGATAGCAATCGGGAAGCTCGCAAACAAATAACATTTGCAACAACCACCGTGATGAACTGCATGGTCTGTCGAAGTGGAGAACATCCGCTATACAGATGCAGCGCGTTCAAAGCATTACCGGTTAAAGAGAGAATAAACGTCGTCAAAAGAGCAAACTTATGTTTTAATTGTATGCGCTCACATCGAGGAAAACCATGCAAAATGACTGGTTGTTTACTATGCGGTAAAAGGCACAATACGATGTTGCACTTAGAATTTAAACCACCCGCGGCGGTTAATACATTTCAAAAAGTAAACGTAAAGGAAAAGTCGCAAGATTGACTAGTCGTGGCAGCCTCCGATGAGCTCAATTGTCATTCGACCACGGCTGACAATCCGAGCCCTCAACTGTTAGCGAGTGCTATTATTCTAGTTGAAGATCGCGATCGCAAACTCATACGATGTAGAGTATTACTAGATACCTGTTCCACAGCTAATTTCGTAACTGAAAGTTTCGCAAAACGTCTACGAATCAAAAAGCAGCCCTGCTCCATTCCAGTGGCTGCCTTAAACTCCGTAAACACTTTGACAAAAAATACAGTACAATTGAGTTTTCGATCCACTAGAAACGAACACCAAAAAACACTCACATTTTTGACTATTCCGAAAATATCGAATTTATTGCCATCCGAAATGTTCCCTCGCGAATCAATAAAAATACCAGCCAACGTACCACTGGCTGATCCAGAATTTCATATTCCACGCCCAATCGATATGCTTATAGGAGCCGGCCCGACATTCTCTTTATTCGCGATCGGACAAATAAATTTATCGAGTCACGGGAACGATCTATATTTACAAAAAACTCGCCTCGGATGGGTGATAGCAGGTAACGCACCGATGAAACAGAGCTCGAAGGAACCAGCATGCCATTTTACGCAGTTGGAGACGCAGGTAGCAAAATTTTGGTTAACGGAGGAAGTTACGAAGGAAAAACCGAGGTCAAAAGAAGACAAAAAGTGTGAGGTGCATTTCATTGAGAACGTCACGAGAGCTGAGACAGGACGTTATACCGTACGTTTGCCCTTCCGAGAAAGCAAAAAAGGATTCGGAGATTCTTACGTTTCTGCTTTAAAACGTTTCTTAGCTTTAGAACGAAAACTTAACATTAGCTCGGAATTAAAGGATGAATATTCTAAAGCTATTGATACTTATATCAATGCAGGGTACATGTCACCAGTCGATAAACCACATGATGACGGATTTTATTTGCCTCATCATGCGGTAATCAAGACATCAAGTACCACGACTAAAGTTCGAATTGTCTTTGATGCTTCTGCAAAAGGCAGCAGCGGAGTTGCACTCAACGATTTGCTTATGCCAGGGCCCACCATACAGGAAAAATTATTTGCACATTTAATCAGATTCCGGTTTCCTAGATACGCGTTAACAGCTGACATTGAAAAAATGTATTTGCAGGTATCGTTACACAAAGATGACCGTAAATATCAATATGTTATTTGGCGTGAAAACGGTGAAATCGAGACATTTCAATTAAATACAGTCACCTTTGGCGTGACATCTTCTGCATTTTTAGCCATTCGGACATTACATAAATTAGCAGATGATGAGAAGGAGAGATATCCGAGAGCCGCGGAAGAGTTGAAAGAAAATTTATATGTCGATGATTTCATGAGCGGTGCAGAAGAAATAGAAAGGGCTAGAATGATCCGTGATAAAATGATAGATGTGTTGAAACTTGGAGGTTTCAACATACGACAATGGGCGTCTAACTCAGAACAAGTGCTTGAAGGTTTAGATGAAGAGAATATAAATAAAAAATTCCTGCTAGATAAAAATTGCGCATTAAAAACACTCGGAGTCTCGTGGCATGCTAAAGAAGATAAAATTTTCTACTCCGTCGAGCCCATCGGTATAAGCGCCAAACTAACTAAAAGAAACATACTATCTGAGATCGCAAAAATATTTGATCCATTGGGACTTTTAGGGCCAGTTATACTTCAAGCCAAGAAAATAATGCAGTCGTTGTGGCAATGCAAAGTCGAATGGGATGAGTCTGTACCGGCAGATTTACATACAGCTTGGTCAAATTTCGTATCTCAGCTAACTACTTTGAACAATTTATCATTTGAGCGGCGTTTTGTAATAAATAATCAACGTAGAACACAGATTTTGGGTTTTTGCGATGCAAGTGAAATTGGATACGGAGCCTGCATGTACGTTCGATCGCTCGACGCCGACGGCAATATTATTTGTCGTTTATTATGTGCGAAATCCCGAGTCGCACCGATTAAAACGGTTTCCATTCCGCGATTAGAACTTTGTGGGACGCTGATTCTATCGCGACTGTATAAAGAAGTAAGTGATGCTCTGGAATTCGCCCCCAGCGAAGTATTTTTTTGGAGTGACTCGACAATAGTTTTACATTGGTTGAGAACGTCACCAAATTTATTACACACATATGTGGCTAATAGAATCGCCGAGAT
The DNA here is from genome assembly GCF_034640455.1 of Diachasmimorpha longicaudata. Taxonomy (NCBI): domain Eukaryota; kingdom Metazoa; phylum Arthropoda; class Insecta; order Hymenoptera; family Braconidae; genus Diachasmimorpha; species Diachasmimorpha longicaudata. The sequence goes on from NC_087237.1 coordinate 1,868,274, forward strand.
TCAAGAAAATACGGATGTTGAGGACTGGCGGCATGTTAGATCAGAAGATAACCCTGCAGACGCACTCTCTCGAGGTCAATCACCTAGTGAGTTTCTGCGTAATGATTTATGGCGCTCGGGACCCTCGTGGGTCCGAAAGGACCAGAGCATGTGGCCATCGGGAAAAGACTACCTGAAGGCACAAGTAGGAGTATTAGAATTTTAAAAAAACGTTTGTCTGTCAACAGTTTCAATAGATCTGGAAATACTTAAAAAATACTCAACCACCACTAAATTATATCGCATCATAGCTTATTGCACGCGTTTCATCTCTCTCTGTTTGAAAAAAGATGCCTTCAAGGGATTCTTACGCGTGGAAGAAATTAAAGCAGCTGAAACTAGAGTTTTGAAAATTTTACAACATAGCTATTTTTCAGAAGAAATAAAACAGATTACGAATAAAGGTTCAATAGTAAAAACCCGAATCAACACACTTAATCCATTTGTAGACGAAACAGGCTTGCTTCGTGTTGGCGGTCGCGTCGAAAATGCTGACGTATCGTATGATGAAAAACATCCTATTTTTCTTCCAAGTCGCAATTTTTTCACCGACATGATTATAAGAGAAACTCACCTAAAGCAAAAACACGCCGGAATACAAACTACTCTATACGCAATCAGACAAAGATATTGGATATTAGACGGTCGTAACCAAGTACGTAAGATCTTGCGTGCATGTATCCGTTGCTTTCGTTTCAGAGTTAATGAAATACAATATATGATGGCCAAACTTCCAAAGTCTCGTGTTAATGTTTCTCGACCTTTTGAAAACGTTGGAATGGATTTTTGTGGACCATTTCACATTAAAGAAAAGAAATATCGTAATCGCGCATTTATAAAGGTCTATGTATGTGTTTTCATATGTATGTCGGTAAAGGCTGTGCATTTAGAGGTCGTGGGCGATATGACAACAGATGGTTTTTTAGCAGCATTTAGACGGTTTATTTCTAGGCGGGGCGTTCCCAAAAATTGTTTCTCCGACAATGGACTGAACTTCGTCGGTGCGAAAAACGACCTCGAAGAACTTTATAATCTGTTGAATTCTGACGAACACAAAACTGAGATCGAACATTTTTCCATTGATCACAAGATCAAGTGGAATTTCATTCCTCCGCTCGCACCACACTTCGGTGGATTATGGGAATCAACAGTAAAACAATTTAAACATCATTTTAAACGTGTCGCTGGAAATCTAACATTGAATTTCGAGGAATTGAATACACTTGTCACAGAAATAGAAGCGATATTAAATTCCCGACCCCTCACCCCTTTATCCTCCGATCCTAACGATATAGTCGTGCTTTCTCCTGCACATTGCTTGATCGGCCAACCCATGACAAAATTGCCTGAAAGCGATTGGACCACTACGCCTTCCAATCGGTTGTCCGTATGGCAACACATAACGAAGGTACGACAACATTTCTGGCAACGCTGGCGGTTGGAATATTTAAATGAGCTTCAACAACGTCAGAAATGGACCAAAGGTGGCTCAAACCTGGAAGTGGGCACCCTTGTGCTTTTGAAGGATCGCAACGCGCCTTGTATGCAGTGGCCTATGGGACGCGTGACTGAGATTCATCCTGGCGACGACGGAATCGTACGCACAGCCACAGTTAAAACAGCTACTGGAGAATCTAAAAGATCCGTTAAATTGTTGTCTGTGTTGCCAATTGAGAAAGACTCTGATTAGTACATTTAAGAGTGAAAATATTCATAGTATTAAGATAAGATTCGTCTTAGTTTACGTTATACCTATTTGTTGATCGCTGAACACTCTCAACGGGGGGAGTATATGTTCGGTACAATTATTCGAATAGAGGAATTAGTATGTTATTCTCCAGTATCATTTAGAAAATAAGGATCCATTGTATTCGAGTTTTTTCTGTCACATGTGGTGCACAGACCCACAAAATGTATCCATAGGAATTTATAATCATTACAATAAGGGACTAGTCATAAAACTGCAACCTGACTCTAGCGTAGCTAACCTTTTAAGAAATTTTATTGCTTTAAGACTCGATGACATAGTCATATATCCTCTTTCAGTTTAGAGAAAGAAGATGGATGTAAAATATAGAAAACAGACCTTTTTTGTTGTCACCAAACGTTGCACACACACGCACCTCCTCCATTTTACAAATTATAACTGAGATAGAGAAGTCAAAAAATAGTCAGTGCGCACTGCAACCCCGAAGCGACCGCTCCGCTTGAGACAGGGTTAAACAAAATTAAAAAGACGAAGTGACCGTTCCACTTCACATAAGTCTTGATCCAAGCAGATTCACTGCTTAGGGCATATGAAGTGACCGTTCCACTTCGCATAAACTTTGATCCAAGCAGATTTACTGCTTGGGCTTATTCCCAAAAAACATTATCGCAGCCCCGCGCAGAATTACTGCAACGGGCATTCTTAGATCTTAATATACGCCCTAATATTTTCTTGGAAATAAAACAGTACAAAAACGAAAATAGTGTGAGGTCATTGAATTGTGCTCTCCACATATAAAACAGGAACCATGCGTCTTTGAGAAAAAGTCGATTATACATATGCGTTGTTACGAGATCGTAGGAATCACTTTTTTTGGCTGCTCCTAGACGAAATCTGGCATCATATTCGGTTTCAGCACGTCAAATAACAAAGGAAACTGATGGAACATCGTTTTCTTCGCGAGTAAAGCTCACGAAAAACTCAATCATAGAAGTTGATTTCGTGTTCGATATGATGGCATATAACTTGAGTACACATTGTCGTAGGCCGATGAACCCGCGTGCAATAGCTTCGTCTCGCCGAACTACACGAGTGCAATGCGCGGAGTTTGCGTGAGAACGATTAGGCTTCGAGAAAAAGTCGATTATACATATGCGTTGTTACGACATCGTGGGAATAACTTTTTTTTGGCCGCTCCTAGACGAAATCTGGCATCATATTCGGTTTCAGCACGTCAAATAACAAAGGAAAGTAATGCAACATCGTTCACTTCGCGACAACAGTTCACGAAGAACTCAATCATGGAAGTTGATATTCGTGTTCTATATGATGGCATATAACATGAGTACACATTGTCGTGGGCCAATGAAACCGCGTACAATAGCTTCGTCTCGTCGAACTACACGAGTGCAATGCGCGAAGTTTGCGTGGAAACGATTAGGCTTCCAGAAAAGGTCGATTATACATATGCGTTTTTACGACATCGTGGGAATCACTTTTTTTTGGCTGCACCTAGACGAACTCTGGTATGATATTCGCTTTCAGCACGTCAAATAAACAAGGGACCTGAGGCAACCTCGTTTTCTGGGCGACCACATTTCACGAAAAACTCAAACATAGAAGTACGGAAGTACTGAAGTACTGAAGTTTTATGCCATCATATCGAACACGAATATCAACTTCTATGATTGAGTTTTTCGTGAGCTTTACTCGCGAAGAAAACGATGTTGCATCAGTTTGCTTGGGTATTTGACGTGCTGAAACCAAATATGATGCCAGATTTCGCCTAGGTGCAGCCAAAAAAAAGTGATTGCCACGAAGTCGTAAAAACCCATATGTATAATAGACTTTTTCTCGAAGCTTAATCGTTCTCACGCAAACTTCGCGCAATGCACTCGTGTAGTCCGACGAGACAAAGCTATTGTACGCGGTTTCATCGACCTACGACAATGTGTACTCAAGTTATATGCCAACATATCGAACACGAATATCAACTCCTATGTTTGAGTTGTTCGTGAACTGTGGTCGCCCAGAAAACGATGTTGCATCAGTTCCCGTGGTTATCCGACGTGCTGAAACCGAATATGATGCCAGATATCGTCTAGGTGCAGCCAAAAAAAGTGATTCCCTTGAAGTCGTAAATACGCATATGTATAATTGAGCTTTTCTCGAAGCCGAATTGTTCCCACGCAAACTGCCCACATTGTACTCGTGTAGTTCGACGAGACGAAGCTATTGCACGTGGTTTCATCAGCCTACGACAATGTGTACTCAAGTTATATGCCATCATATCGAACACGAATATCAACTTCTATGATTGAGTTTTTCGTGAGATGTGGTTGCGAAAAAAACGATGTTGCATCAGTTTCCTTGGTTAATTGACGTGCTGAAACCGAATGTGATGCCAGATTTCGTCTAGGTGCAGCCAACAAACAGTGATTCCCACGATGTCATAAAAACGAATATGTATAATCGACTTTTTCTGGAAGCCTAATCGTTCCCACGCTAACTTCGCGCATTGCACTCGTGTAGTTGGAAGAGACGAAGTTATTGCACGCGGTTTCATCGACCTACGACAATGTGTACTCAAGTTATATGCCGTCATATTGACCACGAATATCAACTTCTATGATTGAGTTTTTCGTGAGCTGTGGTCGCGAAGAAATCGATGTTGCATCAGTTTCCTTGGTTATTCGACGTGTTGAAACCGAATATGATGCCAGATTTTGTCTAGGTGCAGCCAAAAAAAAGTGATTCCCACGATGTCGTAAAAACGCATATGTATAATCGACTTTTTCTCGAAGACAAATCGTTCCCACGCAAACTTCGCGCATTGTACTTGTGTAGTTCGACGAGACGAAGCTATTGCACGCGGTTTCATCGCCTTACGACAACGTGTACTCAAGTTATATGCCATCATATCGAACACGAAATCAACTTCTATGATTGAGTTTTTCGTGAGCTTTACTTGCGAATAAAACGATGTTCCATCAATTTCCTTGGTTATTCGACGTGCTGAAACCGAATATGATGCCAGATTTCGTCTAGGAGCAGCCAAAAAAAGTGAGTCCCACGATGTCGGGAAACGAATATGTATAATCGACTTTTTCTCGGAGTCTAATCGGTCCCACGCAAACTTCGCGCATTGCACTCGTGTAGTTCGACGAGACGCAGCTATTGCATGCGGTTTCATCAGCCTACGACAATGTGTACTCAAGTTATATGCCATCTTATCTAACACGAATATCAACTTCTATGACTGAGTTTTTCCTGAGCTTTACAGGCGAATAAAACGTTGTTCCATCAGTTTCCTTGGCTATTCGACGTGCTGAAACCGAATATGATGCCAGATTTCGTCTAGGTGCAGCCAAAAAAAGTGATTCCCACGATGTCGTAAAAACGAATATGTATAATCGACTTTTTCTCGAAGCCTAATCGGTCCCACGCAAACTTTGCGCATTGGACTCGTTTAGTTCGACGAGACGAAGCTACTGCACGCGGTTTCATCGGCCTACGACAACGTGTACTCAAGTTATATGCCATCATATCGAACACGAAACCAACTTCTATGATTGAGTTTTTCGTGAACTGTGTTCGCGAAGGAGACCATGTTGCATCAGTTTCCTTGGTTATTTGACGTGCTGAAACCGAATATGATGCCAGATTTCGTCTAGGTGCAGCCAAAAAAAAGTGATTCCCACGATCTCGTAAAAATGAATATATATAATCGACTTTTTCTCGAAGACAAATCGTTCCCAAGCAAACTTTGCGCATTGCACTCGTGTAGTTCGACGAGAAGAAGCTATTGCACGCCGTTTCATCGGCCTACGACAATGTGTGCTCAAGTTATATGCCATCATATCGAACACGAATATCAACTTCTATGATTGAGTTTTTCGTGAACTGTCGTCGCCCAGAAAACGATGTTGCATCAGTTCCCTTCGTTATCCGACGTGCTAAAACCGAATATGATGCCAGAGTTCGCCTAGGTGCAGCCAAAAAAAAGTGATTCCCACGATGTCGTAAAAACGCATATGTATAATCGACTTTTTCTCGAAGCCTACTCGTTCCCACGCAAATTTCGCGCATTGCACTCGTGTAGTTCGACGAGACGAAGCTATTGCACGCGGTTTCATCGGCCTACGACAATGTGTACTCAAGTTATATGCCCCCATATCGAACACGAATATCAACTTCTATGTTTGAGTTTTTCGTGAAATGTGGTCGCCCAGAAAACGATGTTGCATCAGTTCCCGTGGTTATCCGACGTGCTGAAACCGTAGATGATGCCAGATTTCGTCTAGGTGCAGCCAAAAAAAGTGATTCCCTTGAAGTCGTAAATACGCATATGTATAATCGATCTTTTCTCGAAGCCTAATCGTTCCCACGCAAACTGCCCGCATTGCACTCGTGTAGTTCGACGAGACGAAGCTATTGCACGTGGTTTCATCAGCCTACGACAATGGGTACTCAAGTTATATGCCCCCATATCGAACACGAATATCAACTTCTATGTTTGAGTTTTTCGTGAAATGTGGTCGCCCAGAAAACGATGTTGCATCAGTTCCCGTGGTTATCCGACGTGCTGAAACCGTAGATGATGCCAGATTTGGGTCTAGGTGCAGCCAAAAAAAGTGATTCCCTTGAAGTCGTAAATACGCATATGTATAATCGATCTTTTCTCGAAGCCGAATTGTTCCCACGCAAACTGCCCACATTGTACTCGTGTAGTTCGACGAGACGAAGCTATTGCACGTGGTTTCATCAGCCTACGACAATGTGTACTCAAGTTATATGCCATCATATCGAACACGAATATCAACTTCTATGATTGAGTTTTTCGTGGGCTTTACTCGCGAAGAAAACGATGTTCCATCGGTTTCCTTGGTTATTCGACGTGCTGAAACCGAACATGATGCCAGATTTTGTCTAAGTGCAGTCAAAAAAAGTGATTCCCACGATCTCGTAACAATGCATATGTATAATCGACTTTTTCTCAAAGACAAATGGTTCCCACGCAAACTTCGCGCATGGCACTCGTGTAGTTCGACGAGACGGAGCTATTGCATGCGGGTTAATCGGCCTACGACAATGTGTACTCAAGTTATATGCCATCAAATCGAACACGAAATCAACTTCTATGATTGAGTTTTTCGTGAGCTGTGGTCGCGAAGAAAACGATGGTGCATCAGTTTCCTTGGTTATTTGATGTGCTGAAACCGAATATGATGCCAGCATTCGTCTAGGTGCAGCCAAAAAAAGTGATTCCCACGATGTCGTAAAAACGAATATGTATAATCGACTTTTTCTCGAAGCCTAATCGGTCCCACGCAAACTTTGCGCATTGGACTCGTTTAGTTCGACGAGACGAAGCTACTGCACGCGGTTTCATCGGCCTACGACAACGTGTACTCAAGTTATATGCCATCATATCGAACACGAAATCAACTTCTATGATTGAGTTTTTCGTGAACTGTGGTCGCGGAGAAAACGATGTTGCATCAGTTTCCTTGGTTATTGGACGTGTTGAAACCGAATATGATGCCAGATTTTGTCTAGGTGCAGCCAAAAAAAATGATTCCGACTATGTCGTAAAACCGCATATGTATAATCGACTTTTTCTCGAAGACAAATCGTTCCCACGCAAACTTCGCGCATTGCACTTGTGTAGTTCGACGAGACGAAGCTATTGCACGCGGTTTCATCGGGGTACGACAATGTGTACTCGAGTTATATGCCATCATATCGAACACGAAATCAACTTCTATGATTGAGTTTTTCGTGAGCTGTGTTCGGGAAGAAAACGATGTTGCATCAGTTTCCTTGGTCATTTGACGTGCTGAAACCGAATATGATGCCAGATTTCGTCTAGGTGCAGCAAAAAAACAGTGATTCCCACGATCTCGTAATAACGAATATGTATAATCGACTTTTTCTCGAAGATAAATCGTACGCAAGCAGGCTTCTGGCATTTCACTCGTGTAGTTCGACGAGACGAAGCCATTGCACGCGGTTTCATCGCCCTACGACAATGTGTACACAAGTTATATGCCGTCATATCGACCACGAATATCAACTTCGATGATTGAGTTTTTCGTGAGATGTGGTCGCGAAGAAAACGATGTTGCATCAGTTTCCTTGGTTATTCGACGTGTTGAAACCGAATATGATGCCAGATTTCGTCTAGGTGCAGCCAAAAAAAAGTGATTCCCACGATCTCGTAACGACGCATATGTATAATCGACTTTTTCTCGAAGACAAATCGTTCCCAAGCAAGCTTCCCGCATTGCACTCGTGTAGTTCGACGAGACGAAGCTATTGCACGCGGTTTCATCGGCCTACGACAATGTGTACTCAAGTTATATGCCATCATATCGAACACGAAATCAACTTCTATGATTGAGTTTTTCGTGAGCTGTGTTCGGGAAGAAAAGGATGTTGCATCAGTTTCCTTGGTCATTTGACGTGCTGAAACCGAATATGATGCCAGATCTCGTCTAGGTGCAGCCAAAAAAAGTGATTCCCACGATCTCGTAAAAACGAATATGTATAATCGACTTTTTCTCGAAGCCTAATCGTTCCCACTCAAACTTCGTGCATTGCACTCGTGTAGTTCGACGAGACGATGCTATTGCACGCGGTTTCATCGGGGTACGACAATGTGTACTCAAGTTATATGCCATCATATCGAACACGAAATCATCTTCTATGATTGTGTCATTCGTGAGCTTTACTCGCGAAGAAAACGATGTTGCATCAGTTTCCTTGGTTATTCGACGTGCTGAAACCGAACATGATGCCAGATTTCGTCTAAGTGCAGCCAAAAAAAGTGATTCCCACGATGTCGTAAAAACGAATATGTATAATCGAATTGTCTCGAAGACTAATCGTTCCCACGCAAACTTCGCGCATTGCACTCGTGCAGTTCGACGAGACGAAGCTATTGCACGCGGTTTCATCGGCCTACGACATCGTGTACTCAAGTTATATGCCATCATATCGAACACGAAATCAACTTCTATGATTGAGTTTTTCGTGAGCTTTACTCGCGAATAAAACGATGTTCCATCAGTTTCCTTGGTTATTCGACGTGCTGAAACCGAATATGATGCCAGATTTCGTCTAGGTGCAGCCAAAAAAAGTGAGTCCCACGATGTCGGAAAAACGAATATGTATAATCGACTTTTTCTCGGAGCCTAATCGGTTCCACGCAAACTTCGCGCATTGCACTCGTGTAGTTCGACGAGACGCAGCTATTGCATGCGGTTTCATCAGCCTACGACAATGTGTACTCAAGTTATATGCCATCTTATCGAACACGAATATCAACTTCTATGATTGAGTTTTTCGTGAGCTTTACCCGCGAATAAAACGTTGTTCTATCAGTTTCCTTGGCTATTCGACGTGCTGAAACCGAATATGATGCCAGATTTCGTCTAGGTGCAGCCAAAAAAAATGATTCCCACGATCTCGTAATAACGAATATGTATAATCGACTTTTTCTCGAAGATAAATCGTACGCAAGCAGGCTTCTGGCATTTCACTCGTGCAGTTCGACGAGACGAAGCTACTGCACGCGGTTTCATTGGCCTACGACAACGTGTACTCAAGTTATATGCCATCATATCGAACACGAAATCAACTTCTATGATTGAGTTTTTCGTGAGCTTTACTCGCGAATAAAACGATGTTCCATCAGTTTCCTTGGTTATTCGACGTGCTGAAACCGAATATGATGCCAGATTTCGTCTAGGTGCAGCCAAAAAAAGTGATTCGCACGATGTCGTAAAAACGAATATGTATAATCGACTTTTTCTCGAAGATAAATCTTACCCAAGCAGGCTTCTGGCATTTCACTCATGTAGTTCGACGAGACGAAGCCATTGCACGCGGTTTCATCGCCCTACGACAATGTGTACACAAGTTATATGCCGTCATATCGACCACGAATATCAATTTCGATGATTGAGTTTTTCGTGAGATGTGGTCGCGAAGAAAACGATGTTGCATCAGTTTCCTTGGTTATTCGACGTGTTGAAACCGAATATGATGCCAGATTTTGTCTAGGTGCAGCCAAAAAAAATGATTCCCACGATGTCGTAAAAACGCATATGTATAATCGACTTTTTCTCGAAGACCAATCGTTCCCACGCAAACTTCGCGCATTGCACTCGTGCAGTTCGACGAGACGAAGCTATTGCACGCAGTTTCATCGGCCTACGACAATGTGTACTCAAGTTATATGCCGTCATATTGACCACGAATATCAACTTCTATGATTGAGTTTTTCGTGAGCTGTGGTCCCGAAGAAATCGATGTTGCATCAGTTTCCTTGGCTATTCGACGTGCTGAAACCGAATATGATGCCAGATTTCGTCTAGGTGCAGCCAAAAAAAATGATTCCCACGATGTCGTAAAAACGAATATGTATAATCGACTTTTTCTCGAAGCCTAATCGGTCCCATGCAAACTTTGCGCATTGGACTCGTTTAGTTCGACGAGACGAAGCTACTGCACGCGGTTTCATCGGCCTACGACAACGTGTACTCAAGTTATATGCCATCATATCGAACACGAAATCAACTTCTATGATTGAGTTTTTCGTGAACTGTGGTCGCGAAGGAGACCATGTTGCATCAGTTTCCGCGGTTATTTGACGTGCTGAAACCAAATATGATGCCAGATTTCGGCTAGGAGCAGCAAAAAAAGTGATTCCCACGATCTCGTAACAACGCATATGTATAATCGACTTTTTCTCAAAGACAAATCGTTCCCAAGCAGGCTTCCGGCATTGCACTCGTGTAGTTCGACGAGACGACGCTATTGCACGCGGTTTCATCGGTCTACGACAATGTGTACTCAAGGTATATGCCATCATATCGAACACGAAATCAACTTCTACGATTGAGTTTTTCGTGAGCTGTGTTCGGGAAGAAAACGATGTTGCATCAGTTTCCTTGGTCATTTGACGTGCTGAAACCGAATATGATGCCAGATTTCGTCCAGGTGCAGCAAAAAAACAGTCATTCCCGCGATCTCGTAATAACGAATATGTATAATCGACTTTTTCTCGAAGATAAATCGTACCCAAGCAGGCTTCTGGCATTTCACTCGTGTAGTTCGACGAGACGAAGCCATTGCACGCGGTTTCATCGCCCTACGACAATGTGTACTCAAGTTATATGCCGTCATATCGACCACGAATATCAACTTCGATGATTGAGTTTTTCGTGAACTGTGGTGGCGGAGAAAACGATGTTGCATCAGTTTGCTTGGGTATTTGACGTGCTGAAACCAAATATGATGCCAGATTTCGCCTAGGTGCAGCCAAAAAAAAGTGATTGCCACGAAGTCGTAAAAACCCATATGTATAATAGACTTTTTCTCGAAGCTTAATCGTTCTCACGCAAACTTCGCGCAATGCACTCGTGTAGTCCGACGAGACAAAGCTATTGTACGCGGTTTCATCGACCTACGACAATGTGTACTCAAGTTATATGCCAACATATCGAACACGAATATCAACTCCTATGTTTGAGTTGTTCGTGAACTGTGGTCGCCCAGAAAACGATGTTGCATCAGTTCCCGTGGTTATCCGACGTGCTGAAACCGAATATGATGCCAGATATCGTCTAGGTGCAGCCAAAAAAAGTGATTCCCTTGAAGTCGTAAATACGCATATGTATAATTGAGCTTTTCTCGAAGCCGAATTGTTCCCACGCAAACTGCCCACATTGTACTCGTGTAGTTCGACGAGACGAAGCTATTGCACGTGGTTTCATCAGCCTACGACAATGTGTACTCAAGTTATATGCCATCATATCGAACACGAATATCAACTTCTATGATTGAGTTTTTCGTGAGATGTGGTTGCGAAAAAAACGATGTTGCATCAGTTTCCTTGGTTAATTGACGTGCTGAAACCGAATGTGATGCCAGATTTCGTCTAGGTGCAGCCAACAAACAGTGATTCCCACGATGTCATAAAAACGAATATGTATAATCGACTTTTTCTGGAAGCCTAATCGTTCCCACGCTAACTTCGCGCATTGCACTCGTGTAGTTGGAAGAGACGAAGTTATTGCACGCGGTTTCATCGACCTACGACAATGTGTACTCAAGTTATATGCCGTCATATTGACCACGAATATCAACTTCTATGATTGAGTTTTTCGTGAGCTGTGGTCGCGAAGAAATCGATGTTGCATCAGTTTCCTTGGTTATTCGACGTGTTGAAACCGAATATGATGCCAGATTTTGTCTAGGTGCAGCCAAAAAAAAGTGATTCCCACGATGTCGTAAAAACGCATATGTATAATCGACTTTTTCTCGAAGACAAATCGTTCCCACGCAAACTTCGCGCATTGTACTTGTGTAGTTCGACGAGACGAAGCTATTGCACGCGGTTTCATCGCCTTACGACAACGTGTACTCAAGTTATATGCCATCATATCGAACACGAAATCAACTTCTATGATTGAGTTTTTCGTGAGCTTTACTTGCGAATAAAACGATGTTCCATCAATTTCCTTGGTTATTCGACGTGCTGAAACCGAATATGATGCCAGATTTCGTCTAGGAGCAGCCAAAAAAAGTGAGTCCCACGATGTCGGGAAACGAATATGTATAATCGACTTTTTCTCGGAGTCTAATCGGTCCCACGCAAACTTCGCGCATTGCACTCGTGTAGTTCGACGAGACGCAGCTATTGCATGCGGTTTCATCAGCCTACGACAATGTGTACTCAAGTTATATGCCATCTTATCTAACACGAATATCAACTTCTATGACTGAGTTTTTCCTGAGCTTTACAGGCGAATAAAACGTTGTTCCATCAGTTTCCTTGGCTATTCGACGTGCTGAAACCGAATATGATGCCAGATTTCGTCTAGGTGCAGCCAAAAAAAGTGATTCCCACGATGTCGTAAAAACGAATATGTATAATCGACTTTTTCTCGAAGCCTAATCGGTCCCACGCAAACTTTGCGCATTGGACTCGTTTAGTTCGACGAGACGAAGCTACTGCACGCGGTTTCATCGGCCTACGACAACGTGTACTCAAGTTATATGCCATCATATCGAACACGAAACCAACTTCTATGATTGAGTTTTTCGGGAACTGTATTCGCGAAGGAGACCATGTTGCATCAGTTTCCTTGGTTATTTGACGTGCTGAAACCGAATATGATGCCAGATTTCGTCTAGGTGCAGCCAAAAAAAAGTGATTCCCACGATCTCGTAAAAATGAATATATATAATCGACTTTTTCTCGAAGACAAATCGTTCCCAAGCAAACTTTGCGCATTGCACTCGTGTAGTTCGACGAGAAGAAGCTATTGCACGCCGTTTCATCGGCCTACGACAATGTGTGCTCAAGTTATATGCCATCATATCGAACACGAATATCAACTTCTATGATTGAGTTTTTCGTGAACTGTCGTCGCCCAGAAAACGATGTTGCATCAGTTCCCTTCGTTATCCGACGTGCTAAAACCGAATATGATGCCAGAGTTCGCCTAGGTGCAGCCAAAAAAAAGTGATTCCCACGATGTCGTAAAAACGCATATGTATAATCGACTTTTTCTCGAAGCCTACTCGTTCCCACGCAAATTTCGCGCATTGCACTCGTGTAGTTCGACGAGACGAAGCTATTGCACGCGGTTTCATCGGCCTACGACAATGTGTACTCAAGTTCTATGCCATCATATAGAACACGAATATCAACTTCTATGATTGAGTTTTTCGTGAGCTTTACTCTCGAAGAAAACGATGTTCCATTAGTTTCCTTGGTTATTCGACGTGCTGAAACCGTATATGATGCCAGATTTCGTCTAGGTGCAGCCAAAAAAAGTGATTCCCTTGAAGTCGTAAAAACGAATATGTATAATCGACTATTTCTCGAAGCCTAATTGTTCCCATGCAAGCTTCGCGCATTGCTCTCGTGTAGTTCGACGAGACGAAGCTATTGCACGTGGTTTCATCAGCATACGACAATGGGTACTCAAGTGATATGCCATCATATCGAACACGAATATCAACTTCTATGTTTGAGTTTTTCGTGAAATGTGGTCGCCCAGAAAACGATGTTGCATCAGTTCCCGTGGTTATCCGACGTGCTGAAACCGTATATGATGCCAGATTTCGTCTAGGTGCAGCCAAAAAAAGTGATTCCCTTGAAGTCGTAAATACGCATATGTATAATCGATCTTTTCTCGAAGCCTAATCGTTCCCACGCAAACTGCCCGCATTGCACTCGTGTAGTTCGACGAGACGAAGCTATTGCACGTGGTTTCATCAGCCTACGACAATGGGTACTCAAGTTATATGCCCCCATATCGAACACGAATATCAACTTCTATGTTTGAGTTTTTCGTGAAATGTGGTCGCCCAGAAAACGATGTTGCATCAGTTCCCGTGGTTATCCGACGTGCTGAAACCGTAGATGATGCCAGATTTGGGTCTAGGTGCAGCCAAAAAAAGTGATTCCCTTGAAGTCGTAAATACGCATATGTATAATCGATCTTTTCTCGAAGCCGAATTGTTCCCACGCAAACTGCCCACATTGTACTCGTGTAGTTCGACGAGACGAAGCTATTGCACGTGGTTTCATCAGCCTACGACAATGTGTACTCAAGTTATATGCCATCATATCGAACACGAATATCAACTTCTATGATTGAGTTTTTCGTGGGCTTTACTCGCGAAGAAAACGATGTTCCATCGGTTTCCTTGGTTATTCGACGTGCTGAAACCGAACATGATGCCAGATTTTGTCTAAGTGCAGTCAAAAAAAGTGATTCCCACGATCTCGTAACAATGCATATGTATAATCGACTTTTTCTCAAAGACAAATGGTTCCCACGCAAACTTCGCGCATGGCACTCGTGTAGTTCGACGAGACGGAGCTATTGCATGCGGGTTAATCGGCCTACGACAATGTGTACTCAAGTTATATGCCATCAAATCGAACACGAAATCAACTTCTATGATTGAGTTTTTCGTGAGCTGTGGTCGCGAAGAAAACGATGGTGCATCAGTTTCCTTGGTTATTTGATGTGCTGAAACCGAATATGATGCCAGCATTCGTCTAGGTGCAGCCAAAAAAAAGTGATTCCCACGATCTCGTAACAACGCATATGTATAATCGACTTTTTCTCGAAGACAAATCGTTCCCACGCAAACTTCGCGCATTGCACTTGTGTAGTTCGACGAGACGAAGCTATTGCACGCGGTTTCATCGCCCTACGACAATGTGTACTCAAGTTATATGGCGTCATATTGACCACGAATATCAACTTCTATGATTGAGTTTTTCGTGAGCTGTGGTCGCGAAGAAATCGATGTTGCATCAGTTTCCTTGGTTATTCGACGTGTTGAAACCGAATATGATGCCAGATTTTGTCTAGGTGCAGCCAAAAAAAAGTGATTCCCACGATGTCGTAAAAACGCATATGTATAATCGACTTTTTCTCGAAGACAAATCGTTCCCACGCAAACTTCGCGCATTGTACTTGTGTAGTTCGACGAGACGAAGCTATTGCACGCGGTTTCATCGCCTTACGACAACGTGTACTCAAGTTATATGCCATCATATCGAACACGAAATCAACTTCTATGATTGAGTTTTTCGTGAGCTTTACTTGCGAATAAAACGATGTTCCATCAGTTTCCTTGGTTATTCGACGTGCTGAAACCGAATATGATGCCAGATTTCGTCTAGGAGCAGCCAAAAAAAGTGAGTCCCACGATGTCGGGAAACGAATATGTATAATCGACTTTTTCTCGGAGCCTAATCGGTCCCACGCAAACTTCGCGCATTGCACTCGTGTATTTCGACGAGACGCAGCTATTGCATGCGGTTTCATCAGCCTACGACAATGTGTACTCAAGTTATATGCCATCTTATCTAACACGAATATCAACTTCTATGACTGAGTTTTTCCTGAGCTTTACAGGCGAATAAAACGTTGTTCCATCAGTTTCCTTGGCTATTCGACGTGCTGAAACCGAATATGATGCCAGATTTCGTCTAGGTGCAGCCAAAAAAAGTGATTCCCACGATGTCGTAAAAACGAATATGTATAATCGACTTTTTCTCGAAGCCTAATCGGTCCCACGCAAACTTTGCGCATTGGACTCGTTTAGTTCGACGAGACGAAGCTACTGCACGCGGTTTCATCGGCCTACGACAACGTGTACTCAAGTTATATGCCATCATATCGAACACGAAATCAACTTCTATGATTGAGTTTTTCGTGAACTGTGGTCGCGGAGAAAACGATGTTGCATCAGTTTCCTTGGTTATTGGACGTGTTGAAACCGAATATGATGCCAGATTTTGTCTAGGTGCAGCCAAAAAAAATGATTCCGACTATGTCGTAAAAACGCATATGTATAATCGACTTTTTCTCGAAGACAAATCGTTCCCACGCAAACTTCGCGCATTGCACTTGTGTAGTTCGACGAGACGAAGCTATTGCACGCGGTTTCATCGGGGTACGACAATGTGTACTCGAGTTATATGCCATCATATCGAACACGAAATCAACTTCTATGATTGAGTTTTTCGTGAGCTGTGTTCGGGAAGAAAACGATGTTGCATCAGTTTCCTTGGTCATTTGACGTGCTGAAACCGAATATGATGCCAGATTTCGTCTAGGTGCAGCAAAAAAACAGTGATTCCCACGATCTCGTAATAACGAATATGTATAATCGACTTTTTCTCGAAGATAAATCGTACGCAAGCAGGCTTCTGGCATTTCACTCGTGTATTTCGACGAGACGCAGCTATTGCATGCGGTTTCATCAGCCTACGACAATGTGTACTCAAGTTATATGCCATCTTATCTAACACGAATATCAACTTCTATGACTGAGTTTTTCCTGAGCTTTACAGGCGAATAAAACGTTGTTCCATCAGTTTCCTTGGCTATTCGACGTGCTGAAACCGAATATGATGCCAGATTTCGTCTAGGTGCAGCCAAAAAAAGTGATTCCCACGATGTCGTAAAAACGAATATGTATAATCGACTTTTTCTCGAAGCCTAATCGGTCCCACGCAAACTTTGCGCATTGGACTCGTTTAGTTCGACGAGACGAAGCTACTGCACGCGGTTTCATCGGCCTACGACAACGTGTACTCAAGTTATATGCCATCATATCGAACACGAATATCAACTTCGATGATTGAGTTTTTCGTGAGATGTGGTCGCGAAGAAAACGATGTTGCATCAGTTTCCTTGGTTATTCGACGTGTTGAAACCGAATATGATGCCAGATTTCGTCTAGGTGCAGCCAAAAAAAAGTGATTCCCACGATCTCGTAACGACGCATATGTATAATCGACTTTTTCTCGAAGACAAATCGTTCCCAAGCAAGCTTCCCGCATTGCACTCGTGTAGTTCGACGAGACGAAGCTATTGCACGCGGTTTCATCGGCCTACGACAATGTGTACTCAAGTTATATGCCATCATATCGAACACGAAATCAACTTCTATGATTGAGTTTTTCGTGAGCTGTGTTCGGGAAGAAAAGGATGTTGCATCAGTTTCCTTGGTCATTTGACGTGCTGAAACCGAATATGATGCCAGATCTCGTCTAGGTGCAGCCAAAAAAAGTGATTCCCACGATCTCGTAAAAACGAATATGTATAATCGACTTTTTCTCGAAGCCTAATCGTTCCCACTCAAACTTCGTGCATTGCACTCGTGTAGTTCGACGAGACGATGCTATTGCACGCGGTTTCATCGGGGTACGACAATGTGTACTCAAGTTATATGCCATCATATCGAACACGAAATCATCTTCTATGATTGTGTCATTCGTGAGCTTTACTCGCGAAGAAAACGATGTTGCATCAGTTTCCTTGGTTATTCGACGTGCTGAAACCGAACATGATGCCAGATTTCGTCTAAGTGCAGCCAAAAAAAGTGATTCCCACGATGTCGTAAAAACGAATATGTATAATCGAATTGTCTCGAAGACTAATCGTTCCCACGCAAACTTCGCGCATTGCACTCGTGCAGTTCGACGAGACGAAGCTATTGCACGCGGTTTCATCGGCCTACGACATCGTGTACTCAAGTTATATGCCATCATATCGAACACGAAATCAACTTCTATGATTGAGTTTTTCGTGAGCTTTACTCGCGAATAAAACGATGTTCCATCAGTTTCCTTGGTTATTCGACGTGCTGAAACCGAATATGATGCCAGATTTCGTCTAGGTGCAGCCAAAAAAAGTGAGTCCCACGATGTCGGAAAAACGAATATGTATAATCGACTTTTTCTCGGAGCCTAATCGGTTCCACGCAAACTTCGCGCATTGCACTCGTGTAGTTCGACGAGACGCAGCTATTGCATGCGGTTTCATCAGCCTACGACAATGTGTACTCAAGTTATATGCCATCTTATCGAACACGAATATCAACTTCTATGATTGAGTTTTTCGTGAGCTTTACCCGCGAATAAAACGTTGTTCTATCAGTTTCCTTGGCTATTCGACGTGCTGAAACCGAATATGATGCCAGATTTCGTCTAGGTGCAGCCAAAAAAAATGATTCCCACGATCTCGTAATAACGAATATGTATAATCGACTTTTTCTCGAAGATAAATCGTACGCAAGCAGGCTTCTGGCATTTCACTCGTGCAGTTCGACGAGACGAAGCTACTGCACGCGGTTTCATTGGCCTACGACAACGTGTACTCAAGTTATATGCCATCATATCGAACACGAAATCAACTTCTATGATTGAGTTTTTCGTGAGCTTTACTCGCGAATAAAACGATGTTCCATCAGTTTCCTTGGTTATTCGACGTGCTGAAACCGAATATGATGCCAGATTTCGTCTAGGTGCAGCCAAAAAAAGTGATTCGCACGATGTCGTAAAAACGAATATGTATAATCGACTTTTTCTCGAAGATAAATCTTACCCAAGCAGGCTTCTGGCATTTCACTCATGTAGTTCGACGAGACGAAGCCATTGCACGCGGTTTCATCGCCCTACGACAATGTGTACACAAGTTATATGCCGTCATATCGACCACGAATATCAATTTCGATGATTGAGTTTTTCGTGAGATGTGGTCGCGAAGAAAACGATGTTGCATCAGTTTCCTTGGTTATTCGACGTGTTGAAACCGAATATGATGCCAGATTTTGTCTAGGTGCAGCCAAAAAAAATGATTCCCACGATGTCGTAAAAACGCATATGTATAATCGACTTTTTCTCGAAGACCAATCGTTCCCACGCAAACTTCGCGCATTGCACTCGTGCAGTTCGACGAGACGAAGCTATTGCACGCAGTTTCATCGGCCTACGACAATGTGTACTCAAGTTATATGCCGTCATATTGACCACGAATATCAACTTCTATGATTGAGTTTTTCGTGAGCTGTGGTCCCGAAGAAATCGATGTTGCATCAGTTTCCTTGGCTATTCGACGTGCTGAAACCGAATATGATGCCAGATTTCGTCTAGGTGCAGCCAAAAAAAATGATTCCCACGATGTCGTAAAAACGAATATGTATAATCGACTTTTTCTCGAAGCCTAATCGGTCCCATGCAAACTTTGCGCATTGGACTCGTTTAGTTCGACGAGACGAAGCTACTGCACGCGGTTTCATCGGCCTACGACAACGTGTACTCAAGTTATATGCCATCATATCGAACACGAAATCAACTTCTATGATTGAGTTTTTCGTGAACTGTGGTCGCGAAGGAGACCATGTTGCATCAGTTTCCGCGGTTATTTGACGTGCTGAAACCAAATATGATGCCAGATTTCGGCTAGGAGCAGCAAAAAAAGTGATTCCCACGATCTCGTAACAACGCATATGTATAATCGACTTTTTCTCAAAGACAAATCGTTCCCAAGCAGGCTTCCGGCATTGCACTCGTGTAGTTCGACGAGACGACGCTATTGCACGCGGTTTCATCGGTCTACGACAATGTGTACTCAAGGTATATGCCATCATATCGAACACGAAATCAACTTCTACGATTGAGTTTTTCGTGAGCTGTGTTCGGGAAGAAAACGATGTTGCATCAGTTTCCTGGGTCATTTGACGTGCTGAAACCGAATATGATGCCAGATTTCGTCCAGGTGCAGCAAAAAAACAGTCATTCCCGCGATCTCGTAATAACGAATATGTATAATCGACTTTTTCTCGAAGATAAATCGTACCCAAGCAGGCTTCTGGCATTTCACTCGTGTAGTTCGACGAGACGAAGCCATTGCACGCGGTTTCATCGCCCTACGACAATGTGTACTCAAGTTATATGCCGTCATATCGACCACGAATATCAACTTCGATGATTGAGTTTTTCGTGAACTGTGGTGGCGGAGAAAACGATGTTGCATCAGTTTCCTTGGTTATTGGACGGGTTGAAACCGAATATGATGCCAGATTTTGTCTAGGTGCAGCCAAAAAAAATGATTCCGACTATGTCGTAAAAACGCATATGTATAATCGACTTTTTCTCGAAGACAAATCGTTCCCACGCAAACTTCGCGCATTGCACGTTTGTAGTTCGACGAGACGAAGCTATTGCACGCGGTTTCATCGGTCTACGACTATGTGTACTCAAGGTATATGCCATCATATCGAACACGAAATCAACTTCTACGATTGAGTTTTTCGTCAGCTGTGTTCGCGCAGAAAACCATGTTGCATCAGTGCCCTTGGATATTTGACGTGCTGAAACCGAATATGATGCCAGCATTCTTCTAGGTGCAGCCAAAAAAAAGTGATTCCCACGATCTCGTAACAACGCATATGTATAATCGACTTTTTCTCAAAGACAAATGGTTCCCAAGCAAACTTCGCGCATCGCACTCGTGTAGTTCCACGAGACGAAGCTATTGCACGCGGATTCATCGGCCTACGACAATGTGTACTCAAGTTATATGCCATCATATCGAACACGAAATCAACTTCTATGATTGAGTTTTTCGTGAGCTGTGTTCGGGAAGAAAAGGATGTTGCATCAGTTTCCTTGGTCATTTGACGTGCTGAAACCGAATATGATGCCAGATTTCGTCTAGGTGCAGCCAAAAAAAGTGATTCCCACGATCTCGTAAAAACGAATATGTATAATCGACTTTTTCTCGAAGATAAATCGTACCCAAGCAGGCTTCTGGCATTTCACTCGTGTCGTTCGACGAGACGAAGCTATTGCACGCGGTTTCATAGGCCTACGACAATGTGTACTCAAGTTATACACCATCATATCGAACACGAATATCAACTTCTATGATTGAGTTTTACGTGAGCTGTGGTCACGAAGAAAACAATGTTGTATCAGTTCCCTTGGTTATTTGATGTGCTGAAACCGAATATGATGCCAGATTTCGTCTAGGTGCAGCCAAAAAAAAGGGATTCCCACGATCTCGTAACAACGCATATGTATAATCGACTTTTTCTCGAAGACAAATCGTTCCCACGCAGGCTTCCGGCATTGAACTCGTGTAGTTCGACGAGACGACGCTATTGCACGCGGGTTCATCGGCCTACGACAATGTGTACTCAAGTTATATGCCATCATATCGAACACGGAATCAACTTCTATGATTGATTTTTTCGTGAGCTGTGGTCGCGAAGAAACAGATGTTGCAACAGTTCCCTTGGTTATTGGACGTGTTGAAACCGAATATGATGCCAGATTTGGTCTAGGTGCAGCCAAAAAAAATGATTCCGACTATGTCGTAAAAACGCATATGTATAATCGACTTTTTCTCGAAGACCAATCGTTCCCACCTAAACTTCGCGCATTGCACTCGTGCAGTTCGACGAGACGAAGCTATTGCACGCAGTTTCATCGGCCTACGACAATGTGTACTCAAGTTATATGCCGTCATGTTGACCACGAATATCAACCTCTATGATTAAGTTTTTCGTGAGCTGTGGTCGCGAAGAAATCGATGTTGCATCAGTTTCCTTGGTTATTCGAGGTGTTGAAACCGAATATGATGCCAGATTTTGTCTAGGTGCAGCCAAAAAAAAGTGATTCCCACGATGTCGTAAAAACGCATCTGTATAATCGACTTTTTCTCGAAGACAAATCGTTCCCACGCAAACTTCGCGCATTGCACTTGTGTAGTTCGACGAGACGAAGCTATTGCACGCGGTTTCATCGCTCTACGACAATGTGTACACAAGTTATATGCCGTCATATCGAACACGAATATCAACTTCTATGATTGAGTTTTACGTGATCTGTGGTCGCGAAGAAAACAATGTTGTATCAGTTCCCTTGGTTATTTGATGTGCTGAAACCGAATATGATGCCAGATTTCGTCTAGGTGCAGCCAAAAAAAAGTGATTCCCACGATCTCGTAACAACGCATATGTATAATCGACTTTTTCTCGAAGACAAATCGTTCCCACGCAGGCTTCCGGCATTGAACTCGTGTAGTTCGACGAGACGACGCTATTGCACGCGGTTTCATCGGTCTACGACAATGTGTACTCAAGGTATATGCCATCATGTCGAACACGAAATCAACTTCTTCGATTGAGTTTTTCGTGAGCTGTGTTCGCGAAGAAAACCATGTTGCATCAGTTCCCTTGGTTATTCGACGTGCTGAAACCGAACATGATGCCAGATTTCGTCTAAGTGCAGCCAAAAAAAGTGATTCCCACGATGTCGTAAAAACGAATATGTATAATCGAATTGTCTCGAAGACTAATCGGTCCCACGCAAACTTTGCGCATTGCACTCGTTTAGTTCGACGAGACGAAGCCATTGCACGCGGTTTCATCGCCCTACGACAATGTGTACACAAGTTATATGCCGTCATATCGACCACGAATATCAACTTCGATGATTGAGTTTTTCGTGAGATGTGGTCGCGAAGAAAACGATGTTGCATCAGTTTCCTTGGTTATTCGACGTGTTGAAACCGAATATGATGCCAGATTTTGTTTAGGTGCAGCCAAAAAAAATGATTCCCACGATGTCGTAAAAACGAATATGTATAATCGACTTTTTCTCGAAGCCTAATCGGTCCCACGCAAACTTTGCGCATTGGACTCGTTTAGTTCGACGAGACGAAGCTACTGCACGCGGTTTCATTGGCCTACGACAACGTGTCCTCAAGTTATATGCCATCATATCGAACACGAAATCAACTTCTATGATTGAGTTTTTCGTGAGCTTTACTCGCGAATAAAACGATGTTCCATCAGTTTCCTTGGTTATTCGACGTGCTGAAACCGAATATGATGCCAGATTTCGTCTAGGTGCAGCCAAAAAAAGTGATTCGCACGATGTCGTAAAAACGAATATGTATAATCGACTTTTTCTCGAAGATAAATCGTACCCAAGCAGGCTTCTGGCATTTCACTCGTGTAGTTCGACGAGACGAAGCCATTGCACGCGGTTTCATCGCCCTACGACAATGTGTACACAAGTTATATGCCGTCATATCGACCACGAATATCAATTTCGATGATTGAGTTTTTCGTGAGATGTGGTCACGAAGAAAACGATGTTGCATCAGTTTCCTTGGTTATTCGACGTGTTGAAACCGAATATGATGCCAGATTTCGTCTAGGTGCAGCCAAAAAAAGTGATTCCCACGATCTCGTAAAAACGAAAATGTATAATCGACTCTTTCTCGAAGACAAATCGTTCCCAAGCAGGCTTCCGGCATTGCACTCGTGTAGTTCGACGAGACGACGCTATTGCACGCGGTTTCATCGCCCTACGACAATGTGTACACAAGTTATATGCCGTCATATCGACCACGAATATCAACTTCGATGATTGAGTTTTTCGTGAACTGTGGTCGCGAAGAAAACGATGTTGCATCAGTTTCCTTGGTTATTCGACGTGTTGAAACCGAATATGATGCCAGATTTTGTCTAGGTGTAGCCAAAAAAAATGATTCCCACGATCTCGTAAAAACGAAAATGTATAATCGACTCTTTCTCGAAGACAAATCGTTCCCAAGCAGGCTTCCGGCATTGCACTCGTGTAGTTCGACGAGACGACGCTACTGCACGCGCGTTCATCGGCCTACGACAATGTGTACTCAAGTTATATGCCATCATACCGAACACGGAATCAACTTCTATGATTGATTTTTTCGTGAGCTGTGGTCGCGAAGAAACAGATGTTGCAACAGTTCCCTTGGTTATTTGATGTGCTGAAACCGAATATGATGCCAGCATTCTTCTAGGTGCAGCCAAAAAAAAGTGATTCCCACGATCTCGTAATAACGCATATGTATAATCGACTTTTTCTCAAAGACAAATGGTTCCCAAGCAAACTTCGCGCATTGCACTCGTGTAGTTCCACGAGACGAAGCTATTGCACGCGGATTCATCGGCCTACGACAATGTGTACTCAAGTTATATGCCATCATACCGAACACGGAATCAACTTCTATGATTGATTTTTTCGTGAACTGTGGTCGCGAAGGAGACCATGTTGCATCAGTTTCCGCGGTTATTTGACGTGCTGAAACCGAATATGATGCCAGATTTCGTCTAGGAGCAGCCAAAAAAAGTGATTCCCACGATATCGTAACAACGCATATGTATAATCGACTTTTTCTCAAAGACAAATGGTTCCCAAGCAAACTTCGCGCATTGCACTCGTGTAGTTCGACGAGACGAAGCTATTGCACGCGGATTTATCGGCCTACGATAATGTGTACTCAAGTTATATGCCATCAAATCGAACACGAAATCAACTTCTATGATTGAGTTTTTCGTGAACTGTGGTCGCGAAGAAAACGATGTTGCATCAGTTTCCTTGGTTATTCGACGTGCTGAAACCGAATGTGATGCCAGATTTCGTCTTGGTGCAGCCAAAAAAAGTGAGTCCCACGATGTCGGAAAAACAAATATGTATAATCGATTTTTCTCGACGCCTAATCGTTCCCACGCAAACTTCGCGCATTGCACTCGTGTAGTTCGACGAGACGAAGCTATTGCATGCGGTTTCATCAGCCTACGACAACGTCTACTCAGGTTATATGCCATCATATCGAACACGAAATCAACTTCTATGATTGAGTTTTTCGTGAGCTTTACTCGCGAATAAAACGATGTTCCATCAGTTTCCTTGGTTATTCGACGTGCTGAAACCGAATATGATGCCAGATTTCGTCTAAGTGCAGCCAAAAAAAGTGATTCCCACGATCTCGTAACAATGCATATGTATAATCGACTTTTTCTCAAAGACAAATGGTTCCCAAGCAAACTTCGCGCATAGCACTCGTGTAGTTCGACGAGACGAAGCTATTGCACGCGGATTCATCGGCCTACGACAATGTGTACTCAAGTTATATGCCATCATATCGAACACGGAATCAACTTCTATGATTGATTTTTACGTGAGCTGTGGTCGCGAAGAAACAGATGTTGCAACAGTTCCCTTGGTTATTTGATGTGCTGAAACCGAATATGATGCCAGATTTCGTCTGGAAGCAGCCAAAAAAAAGTGATTCCCACGATGTCGTAAAAACGCATATGTATAATCGACTTTTTCTCGAAGACAAATCGTTCCCACGCAAACGTCGCGCATTGCACTTGTGTAGTTCGACGAGACGAAGCTATTGCACGCGGTTTCATCGCCCTACGACAATGTGTACACAAGTTATATGCCGTCATATCGACCACGAATATCAACTTCGATGATTGAGTTTTTCGTGAACTGTGGTAGCGAAGAAAACGATGTTGCATCAGTTTCCTTGGTTATTTGACGTGCTGAAACCGAATATGATGCCAGCATTCGTCTAGGTGCAGCCAAAAAAAAGTGATTCCCACGATTTCGTAACAACGCATATGTATAATCGACTTTTTCTCGAAGACAAATCGTTCCCAAGCAGGCTTCCCGCATTGCACTCGTGTAGTTCGACGAGACGAAGCTATTGCACGCGGTTTCATCGGCCTACGACAATGTGTACTCAAGTTATATGCCATCATATCGAACACGAAATCAACTTCTATGATTGAGTTTTTCGTGAGCTGTGTTCGGGAAGAAATCGCTGTTGCATCAGTTTCCCTGGTTATTCGACGTGTTGAAACCGAATATGATGCCAGATTTTGTCTAGGTTCAGCCAAAAAAAAGTGATTCCCACGATGTCGTAAAAACGCATATGTATAATCGACTTTTCCTCGAAGACAAATCGTTCCCACGCAAACTTCGCGCATTGCACGTGTGTAGTTCGACGAGACGAAGCTATTGCACGCGGGTTCATCGCCCTACGACAATGTGTACACAAGTTATATGCCGTCATATCGACCACGAATATCAACTTCCATGATTGAGTTTTTCGTGAACTGTGGTCGCGAAGAAAACGATGTTGCATCAGTTTCCTTGGTTATTCGACGTGTTGAAACCGAATATGATGCCAGATTTTGTCTAGGTGCAGCCAAAAAAAATGATTCCCACGATGTCGTAAAAACGCATATTTATAATCGACTTTTTCTCGAAGACCAATCGTTCCCACGCAGGCTTCCGGCATTGCACTCGTGTAGTTCGACGAGACGACGCTATTGCACGCGGTTTCATCGGTCTACGACAATGTGTACTCAAGGTATATGCCATCTTGTCGAACACGAAATCAACTTCTTCGATTGAGTTTTTCGTAAGCTGTGTTCGCGAAGAAAACCATGTTGCATCAGTTCCCTTGGTTATTTGACGTGCTGAAACCGAATATGATGCCAGCATTCGTCTAGGTGCAGCCAAAAAAAGTGATTCCCACGATCTCGTAAAAACGAAAATGTATAATCGACTCTTTCTCGAAGACAAATCGTTCCCAAGCAGGCTTCCGGCATTGCACTCGTGTAGTTCGACGAGACGACGCTACTGCACGCGGGTTCATAGGCCTACGACAATGTGTACTCAAGTTATACACCATCATATCGAACACGAATATCAACTTCTATGATTGAGTTTTACGTGAGCTGTGGTCGCGAAGAAAACAATGTTGTATCAGTTCCCTTGGTTATTTGATGTGCTGAAACCGAATATGATGCCAGATTTCGTCTAGGTGCAGCCAAAAAAAAGTGATTCCCACGATCTCGTAACAACGCATATGTATAATCGACTTTTTCTCGAAGACAAATCGTTCCCACGCAGGCTTCCGGCATTGCACTCGTGTAGTTCGACGAGACGACGCTATTGCACGCGGTTTCATCGGTCTACGACAATGTGTACTCAAGGTATATGCCATCATGTCGAACACGAAATCAACTTCTTCGATTGAGTTTTTCGTGAGCTGTGTTCGCGAAGAAAACCATGTTGCATCAGTTCCCTTGGTTATTTGACGTGCTGAAACCGAATATGATGCCAGCATTCGTCTAGGTGCAGCCAAAAAAAAGTGATTCCCACGATCTCGTAACAACGCATATGTATAATCGACTTTTTCTCGAAGCCTAATCGTTCTCACGCAAACTTCGCGCATTGCACTCGTGTAGTTCGACGAGACGAAGCTATTGCACGCGGGTTCATCGGCCTACGACAAACTGTACTCAAGTTATATGCCATCATATCGAACACGGAATCAACTTCTATGATTGATTTTTTCGTGAGCTGTGGTCGCGAAGAAACAGATGTTGCAACAGTTCCCTTGGTTATTTGATGTGCTGAAACCGAATATGATGCCAGATTTCGTCTGGAAGCAGCCAAAAAAAAGTGATTCCCACGATGTCGTAAAAACGCATATGTATAATCGACTTTTTCTCGAAGACAAATCGTTCCCACGCAAACGTCGCGCATTGCACTTGTGTAGTTCGACGAGACGAAGCTATTGCACGCGGTTTCATCGCCCTACGACAATGTGTACACAAGTTATATGCCGTCATATCGACCACGAATATCAACTTCGATGATTGAGTTTTTCGTGAACTGTGGTCGCGAAGAAAACGATGTTGCATCAGTTTCCTTGGTTATTCGACGTGTTGAAACCGAATATGATGCCAGATTTTGTCTAGGTGTAGCCAAAAAAAATGATTCCCACGATCTCGTAAAAACGAAAATGTATAATCGACTCTTTCTCGAAGACAAATCGTTCCCAAGCAGGCTTCCGGCATTGCACTCGTGTAGTTCGACGAGACGACGCTACTGCACGCGCGTTCATCGGCCTACGACAATGTGTACTCAAGTTATATGCCATGATATCGAACACGAAATCAACTTTTATGATTGAGTTTTTCGTGAGCTGTGTTCGCGAAGAAAACCATGTTGCATCAGTTCCCTTGGTTATTTGACGTGCTGAAACCGAATATGATGCCAGCATTCGTCTAGGTTCAGCCAAAAAAAAGTGATTCCCACGATGTCGTAAAAACGCATATGTATAATCGACTTTTTCTCGAAGACAAATCGTTCCCACGCAAACTTCGCGCATTGCACGTGTGTAGTTCGACGAGACGAAGCTATTGCACGCGGTTTCATCGCCCTACGACAATGTGTACACAAGTTATATGCCGTCATATCGAACACGAAATCAACTTCTATGATTGAGTTTTTCGTGAGCTGTATTCGGGAAGAAAAGGATGTTGCATCAGTTTCCTTGGTCATTTGACGTGCTGAAACCGAATATGATGCCAGATTTCGTCTAGGTGCAGCCAAAAAAAGTGATTCCCACGATCTCGTAAAAACGAATATGTATAATCGACTTTTTCTCGAAGATCAATCGTACCCAAGCAGGCTTCTGGCATTTCACTCGTGTAGTTCGACGAGACGAAGCTATTGCACGCGGTTTCATCGGCCTACGACAATGTGTACTCAAGTTATACACCATCATATCGAACACGAATATCAACTTCTATGATTGAGTTTTACGTGAGCTGTGGTCGCGAAGAAAACAATGTTGTATCAGTTCCCTTGGTTATTTGATGTGCTGAAACCGAATATGATGCCAGATTTCGTCTAGGTGCAGCCAAAAAAAAGTGATTCCCACGATCTCGTAACAACGCATCTGTATAATCGACTTTTTCTCGAAGACAAATCGTTCCCACGCAGGCTTCCGGCATTGCACTCGTGTAGTTCGACGAGACGACGCTATTGCACGCGGTTTCATCGGTCTACGACAATGTGTACTCAAGGTATATGCCATCATGTCGAACACGAAATCAACTTCTTCGATTGAGTTTTTCGTGAGCTGTGTTCGCGAAGAAAACCATGTTGCATCAATTCCCTTGGTTATTTGACGTGCTGAAACCGAATATGATGCCAGCATTCGTCTAGGTGCAGCCAAAAAAAAGTGATTCCCACGATCTCGTAACAACGCATATGTATAATCGACTTTTTCTCGAAGCCTAATCGTTCTCACGCAAACTTCGCGCATTGCACTCGTGTAGTTCGACGAGACGAAGCTATTGCACGCGGGTTCATCGGCCTACGACAATGTGTACTCAAGTTATATGCCATCATATCGAACACGGAATCAACTTCTATGATTGATTTTTTCGTGAGCTGTGGTCGCGAAGAAACAGATGTTGCAACAGTTCCCTTGGTTATTTGATGTGCTGAAACCGAATATGATGCCAGCATTCTTCTAGGTGCAGCCAAAAAAAAGTGATTCCCACGATCTCGTAATAACGCATATGTATAATCGACTTTTTCTCAAAGACAAATGGTTCCCAAGCAAACTTCGCGCATTGCACTCGTGTAGTTCCACGAGACGAAGCTATTGCACGCGGATTCATCGGCCTACGACAATGTGTACTCAAGTTATATGCCGTCATATTGACCACGAATATCAACTTCTATGATTGAGTTTTTCGTGAGCTGTGGTCGCGAAGAAATCGATGTTGCATCAGTTTCCTTGGCTATTCGACGTGCTGAAACCGAATATGATGCCAGATTTCGTCTAGGTGCAGCCAAAAAAAATGATTCCCACGATGTCGTAAAAACGAATATGTATAATCGACTTTTTCTCGAAGCCTAATCGGTCCCACGCAAACTTTGCGCATTGGACTCGTTTAGTTCGACGAGACGAAGCTATTGCACGCGGTTTCATCGCCCTACAACAATGTGTACACAAGTTATATGCCGTCATATCGACCACGAATATCAACTTCGATGATTGAGTTTTTCGTGAACTGTGGTCGCGGAGAAAACGATGTTGCATCAGTTTCCTTGGTTATTGGACGTGTTGAAACCGAATATGATGCCAGATTTTGTCTAGGTGCAGCCAAAAAAAATGATTCCGACTATGTCGTAAAAACGCATATGCATAATCGACTTTTTCTCGAAGACCAATCGTTCCCACGCAGGCTTCCGGCATTGCACTCGTGTAGTTCGACGAGACGACGCTATTGCACGCGGTTTCATCGGTCTACGACAATGTGTACTCAAGGTATATGCCATCTTGTCGAACACGAAATCAACTTCTTCGATTGAGTTTTTCGTAAGCTGTGTTCGCGAAGAAAACCATGTTGCATCAGTTTCCTTGGTTATTTGACGTGCTGAAACCGAATATGATGCCAGATTTTGTCTAGGTCCAGCCAAAAAAAAGTGATTCCCACGATGTCGTAAAAACGCATATGTATAATCGACTTTTTCTCGAAGACCAATAGTAGTAAGTGGGCACGATTGGCGAATTTTCTTCCAGGAATCGCCCCCCTTCCCCCCTTTTTCCAGACGTGTCCGAACCCGTTTTCCCCATTGTCCTTTGAGGAGGACGTCGCCGCTCTAGGGCCCCCTGGGGTGAGGGTCCCCAAAGGAATGTTTTTGTTCGACAGGAAGTGGGTGGTGGGTGGGGGGTAACGGTCACGTGATCCAAACGGGAGGGTGGGTGGAAAATTGGTGGTAAGGGTCACGTGATCCAAACGGGAGAGTGGGTGGGAAATGGGTGGTAAGGGTCACGTGATTCAAAAGGGCGGGAGTGGGGGGAAAGTGGATGGCGTGGGAAATTTGGGTATATATGGGGAAAATGAAATAAATATGTAATACATAATTTATTGAGTATATAAATCATTTATTCAGAAATTATACTTGTATGAGGGGTGGTACATAATATTAGGGATTTAAAAAATAGTAGTAATCAAAATTATTGTTATTATTATTATTATTAAATTAATGCAAATGGAATATATTTTTTTTTAAAGACCGCTGGTTACAATGCAAACTACCTTTACCAGACAAGTTCTGAAAAGGCTTACTTAAATTTCTACGATTACAATTGCGTTTTTGAATAATTTTGTTGAACATTTTCATAACAATGCGATCGTTACGTTTTGTGTCTGAAGTAAATAGTTTATGAAAGGACTGTAAAGACCGATCGTTGCACAACCAGTGAAGCACAACAATGCAGTACTGCCCACAAACATCAGACGATATATCTTGGAGTCTCTTCTGGCTCCATTCATAAACATTGCAATTTCGCTTAAGGCGCTGAGAGATTCTTGTATCGAAGGGTGGCATTCCGAAGCTGTCGAAATAGATTCCTCGCCTATTTGAACCGAGGTAAACGGCAACCCAGTGACTTCCTGCCTGATTGTGGTTGTCGGTGTTGATGATGATAGCACAGGGCCGGGGCCATGTCCAGGGGACACGGTCGGCAGGGTAGACACCTCCAAGGCATGCATCTGTATGCGGTAATATCTCCAGGAGCTCAAGGGTATTCATAGAACGTCGGTGATCCGGGAAATGAGCGTTGGTCTCGTTCAGCAGGTTGAATGCAATCTTATGCTGCGCTCCCATTAAGTAGCCCTCCATTTTCATCCACTGTAGTCGACAATAACCTGCCTTGTGGAATCAATTTCTAGCAAATTGCCATATTCGGCGTACAACAGACAATTTACATTCTGCTCTGTTGCTCTATTGAAGCGAACTTCAATGCGAATACTTCCACTTTTCACCAGATTCCAATGGCCAGCGGAACTTGCAGATAAATCAGGAGTCAGATCGAACGCGAACAAGCAAAATCCATCAGAATAGGCCGGACGAGAGATGCTATTTCCATGGTCGCTGAAATGTGTTCCAGTACCAGCAAATAGGGTGTTGAATGCCTCCACATCTAGGCAGACACCAGAGGTGAAACTTGGCTGCAGAGGTTTTGTAGGTACTTGGCGTCCATCGACATTCAGGCATAAAAAGTTTATCCCAAAATTTTGAAAGTTGAAGGGATTCTTCTTTCTCGATCCGTTGAAACTGACATTGTCAACAAATCCCAGTATGATTCTTTTAGGTAGTTGACCCAAAATGGCATTGTCTATTGTCTCCCCCATAATCCCCCGATGGAGAACAAAAGATTTGACCTCCACCCGTGTCAAAGGATATTTCGCAGTTGTCTTTGCAAGCGTTTTAGCGTGAGCTATCAAAATTCCAGGGCTGAGTTTCACACGGCGAACTATCAAGGAGGCTTCTTCTATATGCACCTTATAATGCAGGGGAGTGGAGTCCATAAGGCAAAAGTCGTCCTTTGCACGGATAAGACGAACGCGTAGCTCTACGCCATTCATCAAAAACTTGTCTTGATTGAACACGTCACAATGTAAATGTCCCAGTAGATCAAATGCTTTTCCACCTTTAGTAATTGCCTGACGTACGGCTAGTCCATCGTTGTTTCTTGCATCACCCGCCGCTACAGCAATAGAATCCATTGCACCATAGCTATCCGTAGCCCAAAGAGACATTCCAAGATGTGAGGACTTTGCATCGGTTCCATAGTTTAGCAATGTTTCAATGTATGCTCTATAAGCGTACAGGTTATTTGGAGGCGTAACAACTTTTTGGTTGAAATATACATCCACTTGGTTAAACATTGAATGTAAAAAGTTATTCACAGGCCCAACAGAGTCGTCTATACCAGCAGAGCCATCGGGTATCAGGATTCTGGCGCGAACTTTGATCATGGTATGTGCCAAATCAATATATTCTTCTCCATGGCCTGGTACGATGAATTCAATTGGGGCATCGTCCGACAGCGTAGATACAGGATTATAATAAACAAATTGAGAATTTTCAATACTTGTTTGGGTAGGTGGTATGGTAAATAGGTCCAGCTCCGACTTCACACACTCAGAAGAGTGCGAATGTAGAAACGACATGATGATTAGTTGAAAATATCGTACAAATCACGAGTCTTCCGCTTTGATTTATGTCTCGGTACTTTTTTCACTTTCTTGCTTCTTTTGTTTGCAACGGGTCTTTTCTTTTTATTCTTCCGAGTTTTGGATGTCTTGGCAGATCCACGGCCAGTGAGCTTATGAGAGGCGAGGCGTTTACGCTTCCTCTTATATCCTGAGCCACGCATCATGGTCCCAATTTTGTCCTGGGCCCTCCCTTTCAATTTCAGCCCAGACTCGGCTAATCGGTTTTCCAGCGCCACCTTTAAGGGCTTGCCATTTGTCACTACATCCCCAACAACGTTAATACCCGCATTGAGAGCTTCTTTACCGACAGCTCGGGCTGCGCTTCCCAGATAGGGCAGAATGCGTCGAAACAGACCTCCAAGGAAAGCACCAATTCCATGACCTCGTTGATAAGGACTTCCAACGAATATCCTTCCAAAATCATGATATCGGTCCACTGTTCCTCCACCAGCTTGGTTTGCGTAATATGCAATGTACGGGCTCATTTTTTAGTCAATCAATCCTCTTGAAATGAAGTGTCACGTTCAAAGGACCATACTCGAATGGAATCATATCACCCTGATTGCATCTTATATCTATTTCAATTGTGCGAAATGAATACCGCATCAACGGAATATAATGAGGAGTGGAAAACGTAGTACAGTGCATGGCCCCATAGGTATACGTAGAAGCGCTGAATGGTACCACTCGTAACAGAGATGACTGCACGTCACCTGTTACGGAGGGTACACAAAGATCGCTGTAGATGAACAAATTCGCAGGTAAACCTCTGGCCAAACTTGCTGGTGAAGATCCTTGACAATACGGCCTGGCGTTTGTGAGGCTGTGTATACCTCTCTCAAATCCCAACATATCGGATACTTTATCGGAAAAGTCTATTGCATGCACTGTGCTAGTGCAGTTCCTAGAGGTGCAGTGTTTTACAATTTTCACAAAACCTTGTTGCGCTAAATATTCAAATCGGATATGAGTACTCAAAGACGGAAAAGTATTCATGAACCCCACTAAATCTGTTATATCTTTGAAAACTGCAGTAGGTAGAAAAAATGTTTGTAGTGCGTTTACCTTACTCTTATTGGGGATTGGATTACTAACGAAATTGATTGGAGAATCTTTTCCATTACGTATATGTAAAAAATTGCAAGGAAACTGTATTTCACTCAGACCCACTACCCATTCTCCTTCCAGTTCAACTTGTTTTGGAAGCAAGGTCGTGAATTTCGATGCTGTATTATCAGGATGATAGCTCATGCTGCTGTTGCTGGGGAGCACCATATAAAATTCGTTTCTCTTCATTTTTTCCCAATTGCATGCAGTTCTGCAGCAGGTATCCAAGAATCAAACTTATCAGGATATCCTTCCCAATGAACAAGAACCTGCTTATTTTTTCCTTTTCCCTTGGAGCGTATGACACGTTCCACTATGAACTCGTCCTTGTCCGTTGGTTTATTGACAAGCACCAATTCTGGTTCGTAGAAAAATCCCTCAATTGGTTCGTCAGCAAAATCCATCAACTCGTATATCGGCAATGATTGTTTGAAAACGGCTTTCGTTATTTTGAATATTTCTTTACTCCAATTAGTTTCATATCCTTTCTCAAAGATGCCTTTCGTTCGACTGATGCGTACATAGTCACCAACTTTATATTTAAAGGATTCTTTACGTGGTTTCTCCGTCTTGAATCGACTTTGTATATTACGCCATACGTATGGTGCATTATCCATAGTCACAGCCGCAGGCGCCATCTTTATTGAAGAATGTCGCGAGTTGTTATAAGACTCGACAATTTGTTTCAAAACATCTGTATACTTATATGTTCGACTATGTGTAAAGTAACGCCACATACGTTCCTTCAATGTCCGATTGAAGCGCTCCACAACTGCAGCTTTTATGTCGGGATTACGTGCAACACGAAATTTTATTTTCTTATCAGAAAAAAATTTTTGGACACTGTTGGCCATAAATTCTTTTCCCTTGTCCGTTTGTATCGAAACAGGAATGCGCCCTCCATTTGTATCCATTATACGTTTGAAAGCTTCAAGAACCTGTGATGCTGATTTGTCTTTCAATGGCTCTACCCAGGCAAATTTACTCAAGACATCAATAACTACAAGTAAATATGAAACCCCATCATTATATGTTTTTAATGATCTCAATTCAACTAAGTCAGCCTCCCACACATCATCAATGTTGGTTACTGTATAATGAAGACGCGGAAATTTACGCTTAATGGGTCCATGATGGGTATAAGTGTTCTGAGCATTAAGCCAATTTTTTATTTCACTTTCAGGTATTTCTTTCTTATATTTTGACAAAATATTTCGAGCCCCTGTGTATGCCTCAGGCTCTGGAAGGTCAAAATATGTCCTCGAGAGTTTTTCATTGTTCAAAACGGAAGCCATGATGTAACTTTGTCGGTTTTCGCAGTGTAGGGAGAACTAAGCCGGGGTTTTTTCGAGTTTTTACGGGGGCGATGAACAGGAGGAGTGCGTGATCTATAGCTTTTCCTTCTTCTATCTTCGTCTACGGAACTCTCGTCCTCTGAAATTTCAGGTTCTCTTCGATTCCTAATGTCTGGCAATGCTGGTGGAGGCTGATGAAACTTGGGATTACCCAGAAACTCCCGAGGGGTGTTCAGGCTTTGGAGATAAACGGCAAAATGCTCCCATCCTTTAGCTGAATATGTTTTCCGTGCTCTGACAACATCTTGTATGAGATCCACAATATTGACACCAGGAAATGTCTGTCCATCCAAAGTCACTTGTCCTTCTGAATTCCATTTGAGTCTGTTAGCAGTATCAATGGCGTCAATGTATTCTAGTATACCAGCGGCTTTTCGCTGATATACTTTAGGTACAGTAGCAACAATAGCTTTTGGGTCGTATCGTTCAGCGGTTTCAGTTTCGACGTGGGCCTCCGTTTCTAACACCGGCGCTTTAGTTTGTTCTGTATAAAACAAATATCGCCTCAGAACGTCGTTATACAACTTCCATTTTTCATGGTCATCTCTAGGGCTTTTCGAATTTAAAATTTCCAATAGCTGGGTATCTAATCTGCTTGTAACAGTGCCTGGAGTTTGCGCTGATGGCTGAATTTCTTTAGCCAATTCCGTTAAAACATGGTGAGCATCAACATGTGAAGAATTTTTTTTTTTTAGACGCTCCACACTCTCCTCTGGTACAAGAATCATTTTACGTGCATGTTCCATCCTTATACAATGGCTGAGATAAGTGCGCTTATCAGAGGACCCAGTAGCATCGGCAAAATTGAACCACCTTTCTGATTAATGATTTTTTTCTTGCTGCTTAAACTTTGTTTTTTATCGGCAAGTTTTCTCAATAGTTTTTTATGTTTGCACAGTTTTGATTTCTCACAATTTTTCAAAGGAATATTTCCGTGTAACAAATTTAAAGCACACTCGCAAATGCAGCGAATTAAATCTTTATTAACGTGTTGTATTATTACCCGGCGTAGCCTGGGTGGTGCGTAGATGAGAGCGTGTAATAAGGCTGTATTTTTTTCTCCCAGCGACTTGCGAACAGAGCCGCTTTCGGAACGACTTCTCGTTGCCATCACACATGAACGACTGGTACACTCCGTGATGCCCCTCCTCCTTTTATATTGCGATCCTTGCGCGGAATATAAACATAATGATGGGGATCACTGGGGAATACATAGGTTCGAAACCTACAGTTTTCAGGAGTCGATTGTTTCAAATCTAACAACAAATAGCCATGAGCTGCCGACGTTGCATCAAAATAGGCTTCTTGCAGAAATTTTGGATCTTCTGGATATATTTGACGAGCCAAATGGGCAATTTGTGCACGATCTCTGGGATTTTTAAATACGACGATGTAATTTGTATTCAATGAAATGTCTCTCTGTCCTTTTCCTTGGTGGAATAAATTTTGAGATAGAAACATTACACTGAGATTTTTATGATGGCTTCCTTTTGTAAATAAATCAACTATTGCACCATTCGAAGATTCCCGCATCAAATCGTCCACGACAACCAATTTTGGCTTATTATCATCAAAATCTCCAGATCTTGGTAGGCCTTCACGAAATTCGACAAAATTATTATCATAATCCGAATATCCATTCTGCCACTCAGCGTAATAAAAGATCACTTTTTCAATTTGTGTATCGCACATTTGCTTAATTTCCTTCAAAAACCTTTTAACAAAAAATGTTTTTCCACAACCCGTGGGACCACAAATCATTGCAGTAAAGGGATGTTTCCACCTCGTGTCCATATTGCCTTCTGATTAATCATGCCTAAAATCTCATCATTTTATACAATTTTACGATATCCGAAAATATGGATTTGAAAATGCTAGAGAGGGGCGTGACGTAATACACCTGTATTGGGGTCAAGTGGGCTTGCCTATGACTAGGACAAGGACAATGCGCGTAGGCGGGGGCAGGTAAAAAAAGGTGAAGAAGTGCAGTAGCCCCCCTGTGGCGCCAACAGTAAAACCCCGGACTTTTCCCAATATAGGCCGAATTTTCTCGCACTAACTGCAGTCGTCCAAGGGACATTCACAATGTCGGACCCAAACGATTTAGCGAGGCCCAGTGACCCGTCCGAAGAAAATACTACACCTCCACAGGGAGATTTTGATTGGATAAATAATTTTGATCTTGAGTTATTCGGTGATTTTGTCATTGAAAATAATTTTGATGGAGATTTATTCGAAAATTTTAATTCTGAGCTCTTTGATATTCAATGTGGTGGTGGTGAAAATGTTGTGAGTGACCCTAGGGCTTTGGAAGCTGTTGAAGAGTTTAATCTAGATTTACTAGATCAACAGAATGGTAAGTATCTAGCTTCATACCTTTTATAATACCGAGAAAAAATTTTAGGCATATTTTTTTATTGAAAAATACTAAACCCAATTTCAGATCAACAAAATGGCCGCGAAGAAGAGATTGAAAATCGATTGCCGGCCTTAAGGACAATACGACGATCACGCCAGAGACTTCCACGTTTCAAACTCGACACACATGTGATGGAGTTTGCAATCAAACCTTTACCTGAAAGTCGTGACCCTGCCGACTGGGTTGAAGAAGCTTTTCGTGATGTCTATAATAAAATTATTGAGGCTGGAGGGCGTGGTATGAATCGAATGTGCCTTACATTCAATTTTGCAAATATGCAAAGAAACAATGCCTGGATAAGTCCACGTGCGATCAAAGGATATGAGTTTCAAGATCTATGGAATCTTGTCAGCTCTATCGCGCAGAGCGCAAACGGTTTCAGATGTGCCGATAAGTTTTGGATCAAACTTCACGTGGCTGAAGCCCCGGTAGGTCAAGGTTTCTTTGAAAACGGCATGAAAAGAGGGTTTAGTAGAAAATGTATGCTTCAGATTTCGAATGAAGATGGCTTGTGTCTAGCCCGATCACTTGTTGTGGCCAAACACATGCAGAAAAATTAAAAACCAGAGCGGATAAGGGCAAGATCCACGAGGTATGGCAGGCCATCCGGCAATGCAAGGGAAAAATGCAACGTAAGGAGGCCGAAAGACTAACTCAAAGGGCAGGAGTCATTGCTCCTGACGAAGGCTGTGGTCTACAGGAAGTTGCTCAATATCAGCGATACTTGGCTGAAGAAGGATGCCTTATCAAGGTCTATTCCCTCATGAGAAACGGAAAAGATCGCCCTGTGCTCTACGATGGTACACCTGAATTGATTAGCAGAAAGATGGCCGTCCGATATACCTTACCGATTGTGTATTATCCTGAAGAGAACCACTATGAGCCTATCCAAAATTTACCTTCATTCTTTGGCGTGAAGTATTATTGCGAGCATTGTAACAAACCTTACATTACGCAAGGACATGTTTGTGATAAGACTTGTGATAGGTGTTTGAAGAATCCTCCGTGTGACTCTACGATTATTGATAAAATAGTGTGTGATGATTGTAATCGAGAGTTTCACGGGCAATTGTGCTTCGATCAACATAAGAAGCCAGGATCTTACAGCGGAAATAACCCCACCGTCTGTGCCTATATAAAATTATGTGGACAATGTAATACGAAAATTGATCATCGCAAAGCTCAGAATCATGTGTGTCATAAATATTATTGCAACGTATGTCAAAAGGACGAAGATATTTCTCATCTCTGCTATATGCCCACCTTAAAGAGCAAGAAAAAATTGACTTTGAAACGTGTGGCGTTTGTTTTCTACGACTTTGAAACCAGCCAGGATGACCTGCTGCAAGGAACGACTGACGTCAACGTACACGTTCCTAATCTTTGTGTTGCACAAACTGTGTGTGACCGCTGTGCAGATATGAACGACGATGACATTGTGAACGCCAACGATAATCACGGAAATCCATGTGGCGTTTGTAAACATCGGGAAAATGTTTTCGATGGTGAGGATCCTGTGCGAGGATTTGTTGATTACATCACGTCGATGGGTAAGACGTATAAAAAAGTAGTTTGTATTGCACATAACGCGAAAGGCTATGATTCACAATTCGTTTTGAGAGACGTCATGAAACGCATTAACAGCCAAATTAAAGCAATAATTAACGGAACAAACATTATCTTGATGGATTTCGGGGATAATAAATTTATAGATAGTTTAAATTATTTTCACATGGCTCTTGCAAGTTTACCGAAACCTTTTGGATTGGGGAATATAGCGAAAGGTTATTTTCCACATTTTTTCAATACAAAAGACAATCAAAACTACGTAGGATCTATACCTGATAGAAAATATTACGGTGCTGACACTATGGGTGTCCAAGATCGTGAAAAATTCTTATCGTGGTATAATGACCGCGTCGAAGAAAATTATGAATTTGATTTTCGTAAAGAAATTCTTCATTATTGCAGACTTGATGTTACAATTTTGAGACGAGCCTGTGTTGAATTTCGAAAACTGATTATGAATGCTGGAAATGTATGTCCTTTTACAGAGTGTGTAACGATTGCGTCTACATGCATGCGTATTTTTCAAACAAATTTCTTAAAAGACAAGCAGATAGGCATTATACCTCAGGGAGGATATCGGTTAGGGAAAACGCAGTCGAAAATCGCAATTGAATGGCTCTTGTGGCGCGAACATTGCGAGAATCATCGAATAATACATGCCGGACGAACTCGTGAACACAGAACAGCATCAGGCCTGCGTCTAGATGGTTTTTGGGAGGATACCGCGAATAATAATAAAAAATATGCATATCAGTTCCACGGGTGTTATTGGCACGGATGCCCACGGTGTTTCAAATTCAATAGAGATAAAGAGTTGAGTCACAAGGATACACTAGAGAGTCGATATGAGAGAACAGGGGCGATTACACGGGAATTGCGACACTCGGGTTATGAAGTCGTTGAAATGTGGGAATGCGATTTTATTCGTCAAAAAAAGACAGATCATGTGTTGGCGAATTTTGTAGAAAACGTTGATCAGCAAATGTTTATAGCGCTGGATCCGCGCGATGCATTTTTCGGGGGGCGAACAGGAAATACCGTAACACATTATGACGTAAAAGATAATGAGAAAATTCGCTATGTTGATGTTTGTTCGTTATACCCATACGTTTTAAAGACAGGGGTTTTCCCGATTGGCCATCCCACTGTCCATGTGGGGCGTGATTGTCAGCTTATATGCCCTTATAATAATATTTCGCGGATAGAAGGTCTCGTGAAATGTCGCGTTTTACCCCCTCGTCAATTATTTCACCCTGTTTTACCAGTAAAAGCCCATGGAAAGTTACTGTTCCCTCTCTGTCGATCATGCTGCGATGATCTTGTACAAGACAATTGTCCTCATGATGATCCCGCTGATCGCGAATTTTTGGGAACTTGGGTCGCTCCAGAACTTCGTAAAGCCGTAGAAATGGGGTACAAAATATTAGAAATCAGTGAGCTTTGGGAGTATAAGAGTACTACGCGTTATAATCCTGTGACGCGAACAGGTGGATTATTTGCCGAATACATTAACACTTTTTTGAAAATAAAACAAGAGGCTTCAGATTGGCCTGCTGAGTGTGTAGATGATGAATCAAAGAATAGATATATTGCTGAATATGAGGCGCGAGAAGGTATAAAACTTGACAAAGATAAAATTCAAAAGAATGCCGGATTAAGAGCCGTAGCAAAACTTTGTTTAAACTGTCTCTGGGGTAAATTTGGGGAGAGGGAGAACTTGACAAAAAAAGCTATTATTCGAACACATGAGGAATTTGCAAATATAATGTTTAATCCTGAAATTGAAGTAACAGGACTTGTTCCTGTCGATAACGACACTCTCTTCATGTCCTGGAAACATTTAAACGAAGCCGCGGAAATGTCCACTAAGGCTAATGTTGTTATTGCGGCTTATACAACCGCTCACGCGCGTCTAAAGTTATATTCTTATCTAGAAAAACAGCAAGAACGTGTTTTATATTATGATACAGATTCGGTAATTTACGTTAGCGATGGATCAAATGAATTACCGCTAGGGAATTTTCTAGGGGATTTGACCGACGAAGTAGAGGGCTACGGAGAAGGAAGTTTCATTACTTCTTTTGTCTCTGGGGGGCCTAAATTTTATACTTATCGCGTAAAAAAACCGGACGGCAGTATCGCGGAAGTTAGTAAAATAAAAGGGGTTAGACTGAATTATGAATCGCGTAAACAAATTCATTACGACTCGATTCGCGCGCTCGTTGTCGATAAAGCAGATCCCTACCAGATCGACTATCATGGTATTCGCCGGACAGTGTATCATGACGTCATCACGAAACCTGAGAGTAAGATCGTACGTGCGACAGGCCCAAAACGGCGGCTTGATGGTTTCGCGACACTGCCCTATGGTTTCAAAAAACCGCGATTGAACCACTGCTAGTTGGCGCACTGTTTTTTAAAAATTAAGTATTTTATGCATTTAGGTTGATTGTTGTAGTTTTGTATAATATTGTTATGCACTAAAAACGTTTGTAGGTCTTCATTATTTAATAATTAATTAAACAATTTAATGAGTAGGGGCTATTCCTCCACTCGCTTAATATTTATTTGTAGACTCGAATAGTTATTATTAAGGGATAGGGAATCGTTTGTTGATAATTAATATCCAAATTACATATTTTTAAGTTTATTTGTTCATTAGATATTAATTTTTTAAAAAATGGGCCCTACAGTGTTTACATTTGCGCAGAGCCTCCTGGTGTCAGGAGGCGGCCCTACGGTTTTACCGACACTGTGGAATTCTGGGAATGTACGTTTGTGGGAGGGGTTACCGACTGTCAGGGGGGCGCCACCGTCAACTTTGACGGGGCGGGTTTTCAGCCGTTCGTATTTCGAATTGAAATACGAAGTTTCAAAAACCCGCGGCCCGCGAAAATGAAAATTAACTATAAGACAAATGTATGATATATAAAGAAAAAAATAAATAAATAAATAAAATTAAAGATTCCCTTTGATTTTTCCCACCCAATTCCTAATTAATAATAATTTAAAATTAAAAAGAAGTAAATGTTTAAAAAAAAAAAGGTACACAAATATTCATTTTAAAATTTTTTTATTAAAAACTTAAAACTAAACTACAAGTTTTTAAATAATAATAATAAAAATAATAATAATA
The DNA here is from genome assembly GCF_034640455.1 of Diachasmimorpha longicaudata. Classification (NCBI taxonomy): domain Eukaryota; kingdom Metazoa; phylum Arthropoda; class Insecta; order Hymenoptera; family Braconidae; genus Diachasmimorpha; species Diachasmimorpha longicaudata. Next base: position 1,910,669 of record NC_087237.1, read on the forward strand.
ATAATAATTTAATAACAATTTAAAAAATAAAAGAAGTGAACATTTAAGAAAAAAAAAAGGAAAACAAATATTTATTTCTGAGAAAATATTTTATTCACATATAATACCACAAGTGGTTCAAAATTATCGAATATTTCCCGATAGATTCGTTGCAAACAAATGAAGGAGTCAAGTTTTTCAGGCTAAAAAATCACGAGTGCGAAGCACGAGTGATCTTTCCTGAAAAACTTGACGACTTCATTTGTATGCAGGGAACCTAGAGGGAAATATTCTATAATTTTGAAGCTCGAGTGGTATTCAGGGGATTATTTTTCCTATCCAAATTTCGGCCAAGAGAATTGTGCCATGACATGAAAAGAGGTTTATTTGGTTAAGTGTCGTTTGTTTACCAAAATATTCAAAAAATTATCGCTGATATTCGAGGTAGGCTATACAAAATATCAACAAATGGTGCAATTCTATTGGCTGAAATTTGGGTGGGAAAAATAATCAAAAAAAAACTTAAACTAAAATACAAATTTTTGTTTATATATTAAAAAAAAAAAATTTTTTTTTTTTGTTTTCTAATTTAAAGCTAAGGGAAATAAATAAATAAATAAATAACCAAGAAAATATTCATTTAAAAAATTTTTCTTTATTCAAAAAAAACTTAATCCTAGAATACATTTTTTTTTATTTTCTTTTAATTTTAATGTAAGAGTTAAGGGGGGGGGGGGGGGCAGCGGCTTCAGTCCCACTGCTCCAAGGACCAGTCCTCCTCCGTTAGGTCGGGTTCGGCGGGCTCCTCTCCGAAGAGGATCCTGAGACTCCAGGTATCCTCGACGTCGTATAGAGCGAGCAGCTGCTCGCCCTCGGCCTCAAACTCCCGCGCCCCGCGCCTCAGAGCGCGGACTCACCGCGCTCTCGGGGTGTCTGGGCCGACACCTCCCTCCCAACGGGCTCCGGCCTGAAACAAAAGGAAAACACATTAATATTAAATATTTATGGGAAAATGAGGAAGAAAGGGGGTATTTTAGGAGAGGAATAGACAGATGGGGATGACAGGAAGATATCACACGTGAGT